>NC_079165.1:90176968-90234468 GCF_947568905.1 Ostrea edulis | reverse complement strand
GTCCTCGCGCTTGCATTCAAATATTCAAATCGATGTTATAATTTAGATAAAATTTTTCAAATTATATGTATATATACATGTTTAATCCTTTTAAACACCCTCTCTCACGGCCCTTCGCCCTTAATTAATGAAGTGACCACCTCAAACACCCTCTGTTTTACCTGTCAAAAATAAATATCAATTAAGTGACCACCTCAAACAATGGGCAGCTGTTTAGACATGCTTATTTTATGTATTAACACCGACTTTTATTTATTTTGCCGAGACTCCGTAAGATCAAATATGGATACAGCAATTAAAACTTCGATACAGAATCAATATTTAAAACGTACACACACGCCCGCGCTCCATATACATGGTACATAATGATTTTTGTGACTGCCCTAAAATTGCAAAATGAGGAAGTTGATGATATACGACACAAGCCACGGAAGCAGCAACGGAAATTGTAACCCACAAAGCATGTGTATATCTCCCGAAGATGTATAGGAATTCTCGATAAAGTTTTAGTTCATCTAGAGTAAAAAGAGCATGTCATGCTTAAAATGAAGACGTACTATATCTTTTTTAACCAAAGTGTCGAAATACAACCAATTTATCAAAAGATATTTGCTGTTATTTCATGTGATTAATATCTCTCTGATAAATGTGTGGATAGTTGATATCATCAAAAAGTTTAATACAAATGATTCTTAATATTCACAGTGACTTGGCGAAACTATTCTATTATATTATCAACCTACGTTACAAAATGAGTATAGAACAGAAAAATTCACCATCTCTTAGGAATATGTACCCACTTTGGCCAAGGCCCGTATCTGAATTCACGACCTGCAGAAGCAATGTTTTTAGCAGCGAATGACCAGCGCGCTTGACCGCTCGACCATTTAAGCTAGATAAAATAACAATGGTGATTGAATTTTCATCATGCTATCACATGCTACACGGTCATTGATGAAAAAGGCTGTGATTTGCTTCAAACACACACTGCATTTGAAATACCTAGTTAAAACACAGATATTGCAACTGACTCTTAAATCAACAGCTGCCCCGTGAGAAACTAAAGTATACGCTTATCAGAATGATTCCATGTTTTGAATTTTAAAACAAAATGCAATTAAATTGCAAACTGACACTGATTAATATTTTCTTTCAATATTATCAAATATATGTAGCACGAGAATTATAACAGAGAAGGGAAAACCTGATACAAATATCGATGTACTCACTCTATAAGGATTTCGTTCGGTAGGGTCATAAGTCCAATTCCCCGTATAGTTATCAGAATCGTAGTACATGTTGTAGTAGTCGTAGTAATAATTCTCCATCTGATGGTACAATGTTTTGTCTCTCTATCTAACTGTATTCCTCCATATGATGGTACAGTGTTTTTTCTCTCTATCTAACTGTATTCCTCCGTATGATGGCAGTGGTTTGTCTCTCTATCTAACCGTATTCCTCCGTATGATGGCAGTGCTTTGTCTCTCTATCTAACTATTCCTCCATATGATGGTACCGTGTCGTTTTTCTCTTTTTAACTGCACTCCCTCAAATGATGTTACTGTGGTGTGTCACTCAAACTAATGGGGGCTGTAACGTAATATTACATGCTTGGTAAATATCACGTGATATATCGATATATCCACATCAGTTGTCTCTTTCATGAACAGGGTGTTACGCCGATCATTGGTTCGCATTCATTTTAAGCATTGGCAGTCTGGGGAACTTAAGTCTAAAGTCTTGAGTTATGAAATTGAACAATATATTTAAGAAATAGATTTCACTTTTGAAAATACACGAGGGTATAAACTGCAATGCTTCACATCGGCATATTTCACGAAGCGCGTTACTGAAAATTATATATTTACGTTCTACTATTTGTCGGAATTCGCAGTCGTTGAAGAGAGAGAAAGAGAGAGAGAGAGAGAGAGCAAAAAGAAAATTTTAAAGCACTGGAGTCACGGCGCTTTTGGTTATTTAAACCTCAAATTTTCTACGCAACCCGCGCCTTCATCTAGATACATATATATAACATAAACAAATAGCACACACCACGAAATTAAAACAAGTATCAATAATCTACATTGTTAACAAGAATGATATACACTGTTGTACTGGATTGAGAAAAATGGTTTCTATCTATCTATCTATATATATATATATATATATATATATATATATATATACAAGTGTATATATATATATATTATATATATATATATATATATATATATATATATATAATATGTCGGTGTGCGTATTTCTAAACGCCTTCATTTATTACTAGTACTGTCATTTTGATATTTATTCCTCAAGTAAAGTGTACATGATAATGCACTTAAAACTTCCAAATTGCATTAGTGCGTTAATATTTTGATTGATATTTTTTTTAAAATCATAATGTTGAAAAACCACACGTGTTCTTACATAAAGTATATTAAATGTATGGGGGTGGGAGGAAGTTGTTCAAACTTTCAACGAGAAACTTGATTGGGGGGGGGGGGGGTAAAAGATCTTCTACTACACATTCCTGTGGGTTTCCTTGTCCAGTTGGAAATGGTTATGCCCGATTTTGTTACAGATATGCAGTGATGTTATAAAACCACAAAGTACACTGGGAGTTGCCTGCACCCATTTCCGGCAAAAATTTTCTGACAGAAGTGAAAATGTATCTAATGGTAGTGAGTACTTCGCGGAAATGATGAAATGGTTGTCTGACAGTTACTCAAACTAGATAATTGATTAATTGGTCATTTTCATAGCGACGAGGGGACGTTTCACAATTACACGAATTGATATACATGTATTTAAGTACATGTAGTTAAATCATAATCGTATTCCCTCGCTATATTTAATCCCTGGACACATTCAATCAGGATGCTTCACGAGACGGCAATCCACCGTCTGACTTTGCCTCTAAAATATACCACCCAAAGAATGGATTGTACATGTACGTTTTAAATATTGCTTCCCAGAAATTTTCTGCGAAATCCACACTATTCTTCTCTTTTTGGCTGATTTTGAGAATACGTGCGCGATCTTAAACAAATATCTCAGATGTTTAAAACAGCTTATGATTCTTTTACCATAAAAAATTCTCCACTGATTTTTTAAGTTATAGATCTCTAGGGTAAGGTGTTCATTCCGTACTAATCAGTCGATATATTTACAGCAGATGATCAGGCTTTCCTTCTTACGACGTTTCAAAGTCAAATAAATCCCAAGCAAGTTTGAAAAGGATTGTAGAGGCGTCGGTAAGTCAACAATGCCCCAGCTCTTATCTCCACACTTTAGCAAACATTCTATAGTAAACTGTTGGGGGTTTTTTTACGTCCCATTCGAGAATTTTTCACTTATATACCAGTAGAGACGTCATAAGTTTTTAGGCGAAATACTACATATTTTGACCAATGGATGGTTTGTCATTTATTTGTTTTTCGTCCCGTTCAGAGTTTTACACTCATATTGAGCCGTCACCAATTGCGAATATTTGTCAGTTCCTTCCCCTATTTCAAACATAGGTGGCGCAAGACTCGTTTACGTCCTTGTTGACTTCCGGTGTACATAAGATTTATGAGAGAGTGTAAGGTTTTTGTTGTGCAAGCAGGGAGCGGGGGTAGAATTCCCGAGAAATGAAGCTTTAAAAAAACCATTTGGTTCATTGTCATCAAATGTGACAGCGACAACGATCGTTTTAAGTTCCACTCAGCGTCGTGCGCTAGAAACATCAGTCTTCAATTCAGTCCGACTTCACAGATATCAGATGACGACTTTGTTGCAGAAAGTATTTACTGTGGGTTAAACATTTGCTCTGTAGATCGTAATATTCTGCATTGATGTTTTTTGCTGAAATTTTATCTATCCTTAGTTATACAGTCATCAATGATCTTATAATTCTTTGACTCTCACCCCCCCCCCTCCCCCCTTTATAGACTATATCTATAATCGAACAGGGGAAATTTGAGTCATCAATATATAAACGAAGTATGGTACAAAAATATATTTAAGATGTCATTTAAAAATTATAAAAATTAATTTTAGAGTTAACCAAGGTCGTCAAAATATGAATGAACGCGATTGCTAACAGCAGCCCCCCCCCCCCCCTCCGCCCCGTCACTCGGTACGACGACGCGACTGTAATGAAGGGGTGGCTATAATCAGACTGTAACTGTAAGGCAGTAAATATTCCTAGGTCTTGTTTCGTTTTTGAAGACTGGATTGTAAATTAATTTCAACACTTTACTTTCATGGTTAATTTTGTTATAATTCAAAAAGTGTTGTAAAATATTGTTTGAATTTCAGGGAAAACGAGTCTGGATTCTTCAATAGTCAATACGTATGGAATTAATCAAAATATGGGATGATATTGTCAAACTTTCATAACTTATCAAAGTTTGCATTATCATGGTTATTTTGGTGTGTCATGTTGATCAACTGACCCACGGAAGTACAGTCCAATACATCAAAGAAGTGAATACCAGTCCTAGTTTATTTTAACTGTTGACGCAAACGAGAAGAAAAATGCATCTCAAGAGATTAAGATATTTCTGAAATTTTTAGAAATAAAGTTTGAATCATACCTACTTTTATCAAAATTAAATGCAAATTCATAAAGCTATAAATTTATCCAAGTGAAATAAATACAAATTTCACTGTCATATATACAATGTTGTGTTTATAATAAAAGCCCCATACACAGGCCTATTGTTCATTGTGGTTTTTATTTTTAAAAAATCATTGCATTACATTTTTCAATATTCACTTCTAACTTCGATTCCAATTTGAAGTATGAACATTCAAATTGACCTTCAAATTGAAAAGTGTACTACATTTGTTAAGTAATGTATTTTAGTATTAAATCATTCATATCATGAACTGTCATGGTACATATAAGCATGAAAAATCCTTATACATGAAAGTAAACACGGGTCAAATCATGTAGGCCTACATCAGTTTCCTGCAACACCATGGACAAACGTCATTTGGATATAACCATTCCTATACGCAGGATACAGTCGTGTTTTTAACGCAGAGTACAACCAACTCATAGTATATCAATCATAGTATATGGGTGGAGACGTGAATTTAGAAGTTGAAACAAAGCTTGAACTTCCGTCTAAACTTGCAATCCAAATTGTGATATTCAATTAAAATGTAGAAACTCGAAATTTTGAATCATTATTGTACAGCTAGCATAATGGGGTAGTAAATTTATTTGACCTGCCAATTTTTATGCTCTTGCTTGCCCTATGGACTAATAAAAAAGTTAATCGCAAGGACTGTTTACCTACCGTGACGTCATCACGTAAGTGATATAAGTTCAAACAAGCAAATAAACTGTTAAATGTGAAGTTAAGGGTTATGATTTACATGTATGTACTCTATATACATGTATACCTTCTCTATCGTGAATTTTTGTTTATAAAGAGAAGTTATACATATATACATTCACTACTACTTCACATTTTAACAGCTTAATAATATAAATTCAGAGATATATGGATATATTTAATAATTGATATTCCTGATCCTCGACCGAGAGAGGGGGAGTCCGCATCTTATTATTTTAAACATATGCAATTCAACAACTTATAAAGAATTATGAGGTATTGTATATTATATAGCCAACCTAAACTACTGTTTAAGCATGTAAACTTAATCACGAAGTAGTTTATAATGAAAAACGTTCAATGTGTATTGAATGTCTTTATCTAATCGATGTGACAGAGAAAAGTCGGTTGCAGCTGAAATTCTCAACGTGCTCTCCTTTCCGCCCAGAGATCTTGCATTGCGTTTTCTAAGTTCGTCTCTAAGCGCAGTGAGGTCCTACGAACCGTAATCCGCCTTCGTTACTAAATATTCAACAACTTTCTAATCTAAACGTGTCGTTCCGACGCTCTCTTAAACTTGAGGTTAGAAACGCCTTGGACGTTAATGGATCGTGCGCCAATTGAAATCAAGGGCGAGTAATTTGAAGTTTTATTTGCCATTGTAGGAAAAAACCCACATAGACCTATGCTTAGCGCTCAGGACCATAGCAGTGACAGTTCTATAGCGTGTCAACACCTGCCAAGACAAGAGACCTCCCTTCTTAAGGTCATATTCGAAAGCTTTTAAAAGCTGAGCGTTTGGCGATCACTGCCTATGTTTACGTCTCATATCTGAGGCGACCATGATATGAACAGGGCCCGAACTCCCAACCTGCAGGTTACGAAGCGAATGCTCTACCACTGCGCTACCACGACCTACGTAAAGCTAAGAAAATATCAAAGTTTTTACTTAGGTAAATCAGGACATTTCACTGTGGTGAAAGCATCCTTGTTTGCATGTATAATCATAGGATGAGTAAGTTTCTAGCAAAATAAAAATCAACACATTCTGACTAATTTGTTTATCAGCCGCGCGTGTGTTCCTTAGATGACATAACTTAGTATTCACTTCTTTAAAAAATGCAATTTTGACAGAAAGTAATCTTAAAAATAAAAGCCTCTGCTTGACTACAGATCAGCAGTCGACACGTTCATCCTACTGGGTTATCAAGCTAAGCAATATATGCATTTATATTTTCAGTCGAGTTTCAAAAGGAAGCTAAGTCGGCCATTATGGCGATGTATCATTCATCCTTAATGCTGATTTAAAGGTCGCAAAACGAATTTTACAAGTGATACGTTACCGAAGTCGGTAAACCGGATGTTTGCAACCGAGAAGGTACCCCCCATTCTATTGCAATTTGACATTTTGTAGCTTTGTAACCTCCTAAACGTTCTGGGTCGTTCGCCGTAGTTTACTCTTGTGACTGCTGAGAAATGCCAAAAAAAAATTTGCGACTGTTAAATCGATGCAAATTAATGGGAGTCAATGACCAGCCATAATTCAGAATACACACAATCTGCATTAGAATCAGCAATATATGGAGCGGAGAGTAATGAAAATGTAACTACAATATTATTGCATTTTCACTTAAGGGGAAATTCAAGGATTATCATTTATAAAACAATTTTTAACATTGAAATATTCTTAACAGAATCAATACGATATTAATATTCAAGAGCACCGACCTCAATTTCTTTTTGCGAGTGACTGTTTATCAGTGTTAACCACTGGTTTGGAACACATCTGTTATTTCCAGTACCTAGTGTCCTTAATGCACCAAACCAATAAACAGAAATTAAGGATCTGTAGATGGGACAGTAACATATATTAAGTGGTACACGTGCCGTCGATGGAGTTGCTAATATGAGCAGTCCTTTAGTCAGAAAAATGTGTCAGTATTACGTAAATCATGTGATGTGTGACTGTAGTGAGTATCTTTCAAAATCGTTCCTGAAAAAGATAAAAATCAATTTGAGGTTCTAACCCTCTGTACATTATGGCGACTACAGATGGTCGACACCACATTTAAATCACATTTGCTACTTTTACATAGACATAATAAATGCCCGTGGTTTTTTCTGTTTTCAAATAAAGAGCATAATAAAACAATATTTGGTATGCATGGGAGGAAAGTGGAAAATAAAGAAGTATGTAAATCATACTTGTACTTTTTACGTACGTCTTATCTAGAGACCAAGATCAACCATCGGCAGCTTCACATCAAAGAATCTAAAAATTAAAATAACAAGTTTTTCAAAAAACAATCACAGATCTATTGATTCAAAGTTCAGAAATATATGATTGAAGATGCATGATAGTGAGGGGGATATGAAGATTTATTCACTCAAGAAAAATCATATTCCCCGAGGGCAACGATTCTTGGGAGAAAAAATCTTCCTATCTCCCGAACATTCATGCAATAAATTGTTTATTATACCGAAACAAAGCAAGACTACAAAAATGCATTTGAAATTGGAGTCCGCTGTTTCTGTACATTGCATGTAGCTGAGATCGCCCTACAGGTGTAGCGGTGATCACTGTCGCTGGTGATCAGGGTCGCTCTAAATATAGCGGTAGCCCTGCTGTTCGACGCTCGCATAATTCGACCCCTAGGTAATTGTAAACATTTTATATGGTTGTAATCAGCAATTATTTTGAAGTATGGTGATGAAAAACACAACAAAAGACAATAAAACAATTTGTATTTTTGAATTATATTGTTTTAAAAAACCAGAAAATGCTTTGGTTTTTAATTCTACATCTGAAATTTTGATCGGCATATGAACTTCATTTATGTACATATTTTAATGAGAAGACGTGCATTTTAACTAATATATTAAATTATATAACTAGTCCAGCTCCTTTAGAAAAAAAAAATCAACAGAAACTTACTAATAATAATAATTATTCATTTTACATGCAAGAATTATCGAGATCGGCATACTGAAGCAGGTTTTGCAGGCAGGTTTGATTTGGCTCCTTTGCTGTCATGCCACCAACTCCAAAATATTTTATTCTCGGGTCTGCTTCGGTATATCTTCCGAGACGCGAGACAAAAGACGATCCAAAGACGGCAGCTTTCATGATGATATTAAACATTGTACATACTCGTGAAGCCAGTCCTATCATATTATTGGCTGACTGCATAAATGAATAATAAAACAATGTTGAATATGTGCCTACGTATTGTTCGTAAATTGGGCGAGTGGTACTTGTAATTATACGATTACGAAGGTTGGTCACGGTAGGATAACCTGGTGTTATTTTATTTACAGGTAATTGTTTACACCTGCACGTTAATCCAAGTTTAAGACGTCTAGCCGTGCCTTGTTCACACCTGCTATCATGTGATTAAAATATAAAAGATGACTTTATAGGAATTGTTATGGAGATAACACTATTGTAAATATGTTTGGAATAAAAAGCCACTGTTTTCAAGTTGTTTATTCGTTATTAGATATATTGTATCTTAGACATAATTCAGAAATCTTATGCATTAAAATATCAATTTTGGAGTTTTATAATACAAGTTAATTTGTATCTTTCAAGTTATAATGTGCATACGAAACAGAAAACTGAGAAGGGGGTTTATTATTACTATGGATTTAAAACCAATGGGGCACCGCTTCGAGTTAAACACCACGCATGCGCAGAAGCCGGTGATTCGAGTAGTTCTTTTCCCTATATATTCTATTATCAGAGCAACCCTGGTCACCAGCGACAGCCACCACGGTTACACCGGTAACACCGCGCCCTCAACGTATTAGAAGGTACAAACAACGAAATACAGTGATATGATAACCAGTTTTTGTATTTCCATTCTCCTTGAATGCTGATTTACTTGATTGTTTTTGTATCAACCAAAATCAGGCGATTTTAAAACTATATATCAGAGACCCACATATTCTGTGCCTTACGAACTTTGAAAGTTGAATGACTCGGACTTATTGTTACGTCATGATACACTTCATCTACACGAGGCTGCCCAAGGGGCGAAATATGATAGGGAGATATGATGACAAATTGTTTGAGAGAGATATATTAATTTTCATCATCCCTGACACTTGACTGGCTAGATCAATCAGATTACGCGTTGCAGAGAATTCTCATACTTAGATATAATGAAATTGTAATCCAAACAAAGACATGGATACTGAACAGTTTAGATACTCTTGTCTGTCTGTTCGTCCGTCTGTCAGCTTACCGGACTATCTGCCTGTCCGTCTGTTTGACTGCCAAACCATCTGTCTGTCTGTCTGCCGAACTATCTGTCTGTCAGTGAATATGACAGTTTTACATCAAATAGCCGGTGCAGGCTGTCTTTCAATTTATTTTAAAGGGAAAGGCAACCCTAACCACAAAGTTGCTTTTATAAATAAAGTATCACTTACTGATATCGTAATTGACAGCCTTTAACTACAAAAATCCTTGCTTAACAATTAAATCAATATTAATCTATCATGTATTTTAAATTACCCGCCGCTAAGAGAGTGGCCATCGGAGTTTAATTTATGACGTCACACCGTCTATTCCGGTTTATTTCATCAGCAGCACTGACATAAACATGACAAGTCACGAACAGTTAAGTTTGGAGCCGTTATAGATTTGAGCTAGTTCTTTCGCAAGAAGAAATTGAGAAAAGAAGACGTTCAGTCGAGTCGCCGACCAGGCAGACGGTACACGTTCTTCATACAAATGTCTCCAACCTCAATTTGTCATTACGCAAATGATGGATCCACAGTTTACGTAGTCTTTTCTTTTCAAATGACTTGGTTGAGTTGGGAATTTCGAAAAATAACCCCTTTTCACATCTCCCCTTCGCATTAGTGTAATTAACTGCTTGCCAGGAAGGCATCAACCTATTTATTCGTAAGATATACAACATGCTCATCTTTGATGATCTCGCAGGTGCTTGGGAGGAGTAAGCATCCCCTGTTGACCGGTCACACCCGCCGTGAGCCCTATATCCTGATCAGGTAAACGGAGTTATCCGCAGTCAAAATCAGTGTGCCAAGAACGGCTTAACAATCAGTATGAAACACGTCAGACAGCATTTGACCCAATGTGAGGTTGTATTGACGAACTAGATCGTTATAACGACCATAGAATTTGCGAAATGCTGACTTCAATCGAGACTGTTGAAATCCATGTACCATCAACTTGTTTGTCAGTAGCTTACCTCGATTTAAAAACTTACTATACCCAGAACAAGCTCTTGCATATCGAATCAGTTGAGATATATTAACACCATATGCAGGTGATAATGGAATATTGCTACATAAATGTGGGAAGTTGACGATGGAGAAGCTGAAATCATCCCGTTTGTCATACAGTTGAGTTGTCAGTTTGCCGTTAATGTCTACTTTCAATAAAATATCTAAGTATGAAGCAGAAGTGGACGACTCTGTGGTGTCCTTTATTTCGAGCTCACAGGGATATATCAAATCGACATATGAATGAAAGCTATAATTGTTAATAGACAAAACGTCATCGATATATCTAAAAGCCGAATTGAAGGTCACAGCGAGAGATTTTTTCTTCTCAAGTAGAAGTTTTTGAATAAATTCTGCTTCATATGAATATAAAAACAGGTCAGCTAACAAAGGAGCACAATTCGTGCCCATGGGAATTCCAACAGACTGTTGGAAGACCTGATCACCAAAGACCACGAAGATTTTGTCAATGAGGAACTCTAGTATATTTTTTATTTCAACTTCAGTATGTTTGGAAACCATGCATAAACTGATACTCCTTTGGTCCTTGAAGGATGACATTAGCTTCTGGTTGGTTCACTGTCACGTTTGAATCATTTTTAACTGCCTGGATTTCACCAGATCCTGGTTTGGTCTGTACTTCAACAACTGGAGTATTAGATCCACTGGGTTCTAAAGTTTAAATCAATCAAAACTGTTACAACAGTAGCACAACGACTTCTGAAACTACAACAGACTTCTATACATACATGTAATAAATCATTCAAACATATCCAGGGGTTCGTGTTAGCTCAACTCATTATTTTGTATTCCTTGTAAGAGTTATGAGATTGTTCACTATTCATTATTTTCACCCTTCACTGTATGCATAAAAAAATTGCCAACACAATGTATGGACAAATTATAGAATGGCTAAAATCATTTACAGGGAAACTTGTTTACAAGCGAAATCATAACTGGAAAACTGTTTTTCAGTGATGTTGGGCTAAAATGTAGAACAGGGTGAAAATAATTATGCATGCATACAGTAACATTCACATGTGTAATAAACTGTACATAATGGTATATTGTTGCCAATAAATTACATATATTAAAATATTTGCTATACCTTCACTAATGCTAAGGTCGAACTAAGGGCATCTGGATTTTTCATGGAATCAGCTTCAAGGACTGCTTTTACTAAAGACTGGTTGGTTTCTGCTTTCTTCTTGCTTTTTGGAAATCTTTACACCATATGCATTACAAAGATCCAGTAATTGTGCCTTTGTGGAGTTTATTTCCAGGGTTTCAGATTGTCTCATAATTTCACTCTTTATTCTTAAATGAGAAGCAATCTTGTTTACTGAATTGTCATACTGAAATGTTTTTAAATCAAAATGTTTCCCCTTCTTCACTTCCCTTTCTTTCACTTTCTGTCTTAATGCTTTTGATTTTTCAACAGACAGTGCAGTCAAGAAATCCTTTCTGAATTGATTTATGGAAACTTTAATGAACAGACTTACAAGTTCGGTGTATAGGTAATCCAGAGTCTTGTAAATTTTACACTGGTCACAAAATGGTGTTACTGCCAGCATGTCATGATCATTGTCTTCATCTTTGAATTTCCTCAATAAGTCTGCAAATAAGCTTTTTGATTGCATGTCTTCAAGTAACAGTTTTTCAATGACTTCATAAAACTTTGATTTGGTCTCAACAAGTTTTCCATATGTTAATAACTGTCTAGATTTCAATTCTAGTTCTCTGAAGAAATCAAAAGTATGATCCTGTATATTACACAAGCTTCCAGACACATTCTGTTTTCTTTTTGTCTCAAGTAAACTCTCTGGATCTGTAGTGTTGTCAATTAAATTCATCTCTGATGAACATAAGGAGTTTAAAAGATTCTTTTGACGCTCACACTTTTCCATTACATTTCCTTTTCCATGAGCAAATGCTGAATGTCTGACAATCCGGGAGTTTCTATACTTTAGTTTTGCAATAACATATCCTCCAATGTAGCGAATTTTCCCTCTTCCTGGTCCACTTACAGGTTTATCTGTAGAATTTTTTTAAAGCACAGATGGGATTCCTTTTTCTTCTCTTCTTGCAACGTCTTTCAATACACCTTGCTGTACTTTAAACATAGATGTTGTGGTAAACCTGTACATAAGTTGTCTGGAATGGTAACTGTCACAAACCTGTTGTGTCACATTTCTAAATTCATCTGATGAAATATATTTGTTGAACTGTGTGTAAAAATTTCTGAAATCACACTGGGAAAATTTGCTTTTCTCCATAGGAAAGACTTTACTGTCAATGTTCTCAACTTCCATTTTGTGTTTGTGAACACATACAATAAATGAATTTGGAGAAAGAAGGATTTCATTCTGTAAATCTGCTGCACTGTTACTGAGAGGAGTATCTTCAAATTCTTCCATAATGTAGGAAAGGATTTCCTCCAATTCCTCTGTTTTGTTAGCATTCTTTTCCTAGATTTCAATTTCCTCAATAATGTCTAATTCTAAGTCTGATAAATCTGATTCATCAGCTTGAAATCCATTGTCTTCAACTACATCCTCATCTATATCATCATGATCATTATCACCGTTACCATCGTCACCCTGACCATGGATGTCGTCTGTGTCATGTCCGTTATTCCTATTGCAGCAGGTATAGTCATCCTTGAATTATCCATGGCAACAGTGTAGATAAAAATGTTCAACAGCAGTTGGATGTGGACGGCATAATGAGGGTTTAAAGATTTTTACACATAAACCATCAATGGATTTAGCTCTGCCAATGGCGACACCAATTTGCCCTGGAAAAGTTGCATTACTGCAATCAACTACTAAATTCGCAATAGCCATACCTTGAGATTTATGAATGGTAAATGCATACGCCAAATTGAGAGGAAACTGTCTTTTAGTTGCAATAGTCGATTTCCTTACTGGGTCAAATTTAGTGAAGGTAAACTTTGAAATCTTTACTGTCCTGGTCTCTCCAAACAAACAAAATGTTACATGAATGTAGTCTTCTTCTATAATTTTGACAGTGCCCATTTTCCCATTTACTAAATAGTCTGTTAGATTGGTGAGCAGCATTACTGGGCACCCAATTTTCACCCCTAAGAATTTTGGAGCCAAGAATTGATCGCACATTTTGACGTCTCCACTGTCTTCAGATTTAAATGCATGAAGGTCACCAACAACTGATTTTAATTTATTGTGATTGAACAGCATAACGTCAATATCTCTAGCAAAAAGATACACTGCACTTTGGGTTCTTTCTGGAGTGATTGGCCTAGATAACGAATTTAAAAATGCTACGGTGTTTGATGATGGTTGGCCCAGTTCCAGTTCATTTACAGCAAGTATAAGATTGGTCTCCTCTTGTCTGTGAATTACTTTTAAATTGATAGCATATGAAAAAGCATCTTTAAACCATTTTGCTAAAAAGCATGGATGTCCTAGGTCACCATAAATATCATTCCGCACTGGTTGTAATTGATAAAAATCCCCAACTAGAACCACTTGTAGGCCCCCCCCCCAAAAAAATCTGAATTCCTGACACTTCTGCAGACAAACTCTATCTGAATAAGAGTTCTTTTCGAAACCATCGACACTTCATCTATAATCAAAAAATTTGTTTCAAGTATGTTTCTTTTTGGCATTCTCAAATCTTTCGTCTGTCTTGATAAGATGTGCCAATTCCTCATTTTGGTGACGTCCATCCTCTAAACCGCACCACTTATGAATGGTACATGACTTGGTGGAATGACTATACAATGACGCACCTACAAAACACATTTCTTATCTTATTAGATATGTAAATATATGTGTAAACAAATTAGCAGTCAACAAAACTATCCATCCATTTAAGAATTAGGTGCAATTATATATATGAAGTGTAACAACATATCTAGAATTGGATGGAAATCAATTACCAAACAAGAAGTTTATGTGAAACCTTGATGCCCCCAGATTACAACAAAGTGGAACTTATTCAAGCAAATAATTTTAAAGTAGGTCAGGGGTCAATTTCAAGGTCACAATGTCAACAAATTTGGTACCAATGGAATAGTCTTCTCACAAGAAATGCACATTCTCAATATGAAAGTAGTGCCTCACGGTTTAAGATATGGCTTGTATTCAAATTTCTAGAAGTAGGTCAAAGGTCATCCGGTCAAAGAATTTGGTGTCAATGTAAAGGTCTTGCCACAAGGAATACACATACCAAATATGCAAGGCCAACCTTTTATAGTGTAAAAGATATGACCAAAGTTAAAGTAGGTCAAAGGTTAATGTTAAGGTAATCAGGTCAAAGATTTTTTTTCCAAACTACCACTCCTCCTTTTGAAATGGGAAAAATTAGCGACATTTTCCTCAAATTGGGAAAAATCATTTATAGTAAATTAAAATGGTAAAGATGCATAAAATAATCAAATAACAATTTTTTGTTTGAGGCTTATTTTAGATCTGATTTAAAATCATAAAATAAATCATTATTTAACATTAAATATGTATTGGAAGTCACACCTTGTATAGATATTATTTACTTTTTCTAAGAAATGCTTATTGTCTAATTTCATAAGCAAAATAATAAATTATTAATTCACCAGCATTTGTACCCATAATCTTGTAAATATTATATTAATAATCAAGTTTCCAGAATGTCTCTCCTGTTTGTATTTTTCGGATTTTAGTAAAACTCTATACTGTTGGCCACTTCCTGTTATTAGCCTTATCCTACATATAATGGCGGTCAAACTAAATTGTCAACAATATAATATGGCTTAATGTATCTGGAAACTATATACTTCGTTGCATATCTGCTTATATGGATGCCTCTATTGTTTTACATATTCTTTACAAAACCTTTTGCATGTGCAGTGGTTTGGAGAATAAAACTGAAGAAAAAAACGTATTTACTCTTTGTCAGCAATATACGGTACATATACGGTAACCTTTTTTTTTAATGGCCTAATTTCCCTAGATTTGAAATTGGGAAAAACATATATATATAATTGGGAAAAAAATAGCTAATTTTAGTGAGGGGAAACAGCCGAATATCGGCAACGGAAAGGTCTTGCCACAAGGAATACACATACCAAATATGAAAGTCTACCTCACATGGTATACAAATATGAGCAAGGTTAAAAATTATATGCCCCTGAATCGAGCATAAAAATTTATGTGATTATCAATTAAAATCACCTTTTTAAAATATCACCATTAAGAGTCTTAAACATGTAACTTTGTTCCAGGACGCATGATGTGAATTCTTCAATTAAATATATTTCAATGTGTATAGCAACAACACAACATGTACATTTAATGCTTTGTCTGAGAAATCATCTTCACATGTATATATATAGTACATATTGTTATTAAATTTCACTACCAGAGTGACAATATTCATTTGAATTGTAAACACGTGATATTTCTTTTAACATATGAAAGTTTTAAAACCAAACAATTGGAAATTATTTACTGTGACATGTATGAAATTGTTGGCAATTACACAGTCCAAGTTCATTGATTTCATTAAAAACAAGAGGCCTATTTAGTGGCCCCAACCTAGTACCAAAGGTCCCCACTCTATTTTTGCCTTTCCATGAGTATCTCCTCTTTGAAGGACCCATGGTCCTTCCTTTGAACAAACTTTAATCTCTTTCATCCAAGGATGATTTGTACTAAGTTTGGTTGAAAGTGGCCATGTATTTCTGGAGAAGATGAAAATGTGACAAGTTTATGAACAGACAGACAAAAGGTGATCAGGAAAGTTCAATGAGCTTTTATTTAATGTGAATTCTGAAATATTCAATCACTGCATGTAACTCTATAGTGGGAATCAAATGCAGAAAAGTTTCTAATAAAAAAGGGGGGGGGGCAACCCAAATACATATATGAACTTTACTGCCCCAAAAGGGGGTGAGTGGGTGATATTTGTGTTAAAAGTATTCAACCTATAGAGAGTGGGTGGGATTTGCAACCACTGTAACCCCCTTCTAGATCCACTACTGCAGTACATGTTCTAATTTTATTTCAAATCAAATTGTATTTTTATTGGTGAAGGTTATGTCAGACGTGCACATAGGAATTGAGGGTCCATTCCACCCCATTTTGAGAGAAAATAATTCAAATTATTATATTTACCTATTTTTAAGCCCATGTACTGCCAGTTGTGCATATGAAATACTATATGCTATTCCATTCTAGCATGATTAATATTGTCATTAACAATGTCTATACCAGTATATTCTTGTACAAATGTTTTCATAATAAAAATTTGTAAATACTCACTTTGTCAAAACAAATTATAATTCAATCAATTACATTTGTAAAATGCAGCAAATGCAATTAAATTCATCTTGCAAATCACTTTGATTGATCAAAACCTATAATAGTATAATTCCAAAATGGAAACTGCATGACCATAAGTCACTTGCCATACCTGAAATTTACTTGCCCTACCTATCACAAATTAAAAAAGAAAACAATTCATGTAATTCTTATTTTTTCTGGACTACTTCACATGCATCATAGTATATTTCCCATGAGCATCACTGGTTTGATAAAATATGTAATGATACCGATTCCTCATGAATGTGATGCAGATGTGAACAATGATTCCCGATATAGTCATAATAAGTACATCTATTTTAACAGCTGTGAATTCTGACAAAAATGAGAGTAGAATGTGAATATATTAAACAAAAGTTGTTTGTAAATACATGAGGGTATAAACTTGCAATGTTTCATGACATAATAATGCATTTCTGCAGTTTATGCGTTCAGGTCGTGTATTTTCAAAACAGAAAGTCATATCTTAATATTTGGGGTTGGCAAAAATTGTAAACTCCCAACAGTAAATACAAAACTTTGACAACACTAGTACTTCATACTTAGATAATGGCTCAGCATCGTTCATGGTTTTTGTCAGTTCTCGATTCAATGATTGGTCTGACATTTGCGCTTTAAAATTTTCTCCATCACTAATGTTCTCACTTTCTGACTACTAAGTATTCAAACTTGAACTTGAAACATGTCTGTATCAATTGTATTGACTCAAAATAACAACAGATTAAACTGGGTTTTTTTTAATGTTAAATAAATAATGGAAGATAACTCGTACAATGATTTATCTTCTATTTCAGTACGGATGTACGACAGATTTTATTTTACATTTCATTGATTTGGATTTTTTTTGTCACTTGCCCACAGACAAGTGGTTATTAAATATTCACTTGCCCGAACAGAAAATCTACTTGCCCCAGGCATTGGGATGTGTCAGCCCCTGATACATAAGGTCACACTCCTCTTAAAACATATCAGGAGCAAACTTTTAAGTTTAACAACATAAACATGTACATGTACATTGCTACTATCATTTTTCAGATGAAATAATCTATATACAGATAATTTTCATTCCTTTATTCAATAATATTTCTATCAACTCTTTCGTCGATCTTAAATATTTTTTGCTCAAAAGCCGTAAGTGCAATTACACACACACACAATTGAAAATAAAATGTGATAAAATATGTATATATAATATTGAGGGCGAGTTGTCTCAAGAGATGGGGCGACTTTTCCTGAGAGGGGGCGAGTTGTCCAGCATTCGTTTAGGATCCCGTGTCACAACAGGTGTGACACGATAAAGATCCCTTCCTGCTCAAATGCCGTAAGTGCCGAGCATAGGCCTAAATTTTGGCAGCCCTTCACCGGCAGTGGTGACGTCTCCATATGAGTGAAATATTCTCGAGAGGGACGTTAAACAATATTCAATCAATAAATTCAGTCAAATATACATATTGTTATCTTACATTGTACATGTACCTCGACCTTAGTGCGTATATGTACACATCACTACTACATTGTACATTTTTGTACTACAACCATGATGCACTGTATATACTCATACATGTATATGTACTTTTACTCTACTAATTACTCCATAATAATTACTCGGGACTGTACTTGTATACTCATGAGAGTTTTACACATTCTCTATACTTCAAAACTATAAACATTACTTGCAAAATTAACAATATGCAAAGAGGTATAGCGCATATGCTGATGATACGGCCGACTCAGAAATCTAAATGGAAAACACCGGTTTCCAATAATAGACTGGCGTGTTATATTTAAATATAACATTTAACCCCCCCCCCTCAAGAAAACGACCCCAAAAAATGAAAAGCTAAAAAAAAAAAAAAAAAAAGGTTGGAAAAATATTGGACTTGAACTCAGGGAATGTATGGTTTAAGTGTAAGATTACCGAGCACCTAAACCACTAGGCCACCCAGGCTTGTAAGTTTAAAGGTTTAACTTTTGACAGGCTGCTAAATCTCAAGGTAAATTTTGAGAACGATTTTTTCATATTTTGTACATTTTCAACAAGAGGGCCACCTAAACCAAATTTCCTCAAACGGACTTATATACAGTCATAAGCAGGTAAAACAACTTCAGTGTTTTATTTCTGGTTTAAGGTGGCCTTTTGTAACAGTTTGTATATCGATATCTTTATTAAGTAATTTGGGTAAACACAAGTATAAACTGACATTGTATAGCTGAATATTTGTAAAAAATGATATTCAAGAAAAAGGTATTTATGTAGGCGAAATTGCATACCAAGTGCGATATACCTCTTTGAACCAACTTTACACAACAAAGTCAACATAATAAACTGCAAGTGACGAAATTTGGTCGAATTACGCATATCACATATTTTCTGATTTTTTAGGCATTTGAAGCGAGTGGGTATTTGTTTTTTATCTGGGTCAGAGTTAGACTCTTTTCTATATCTATTGTACCACAGAGTTCGGGCTCAAAACGGGCTTAGCCCCTGTGGACCGACCTATCGATTTGCAGGTCAAAGGACAGACATATATAGTTAATGATGTCCGACCAGTAACTTTATGACATGTTACTAAGACTGATTTATACTGGTAGGTGACCTCTATTGGTTTGGAGGTCAAATGGTCACCATCTTACAGAAGACGGCGTGTTTACAATATTATTTTATAGTAAACGTCGTAGTATAAATGCACCATTGATTGCAGAAAAACTGCATCGGGGAGATTTTCTCAGCATTCCATAAGATAGGTGAATCCATCACCATGCAAACTTTTTATATATCTGAATGAATGCATCGTTATTGCAAATGACAAATCTTATACATCTAATTTCAATGAAATGTGTTTGATACAAGATTACGCGTTTGAATGGTATTCGTTGGCAGTTTTTATTTTTGCAAGGTGAGTGCATTTTTATCATATACAAAGACTTCATTAATCTTACATTTCTAAAAGAAATTTCGTGGGTAAAATAAGCACATCTCTTTTCATTTAAATGACGGTTAAAAAACCGAGTAAAAACTAAAAGATAAGCACCATGAAGATTTTATTCGACCAATTGCTGATCGCATCACTTGTGATGAACTATGTATACAAATAGATGAAAAATCTAAGTTAAAGCAGCATTTTTACAATCTTTACTTGAAATAAATACACCATACACAGAAATGGTTAACAATATCAAATGGGTTATCATTGTCAAACAATTTACACCCAAAGATGTTTTTCTTTAAACATCTTCCAAATATTGACAATCAAACCAGCGTGACATCACAATGCCAGAGAACCGCATTATACCGTGATCTGTTCGTTTTGGCGAGACGATAGTTCCACTGCAAAACGCGTTATTCACTTTGTATGCATGCGCAGCTCACGAGACGGAACACTCGATCTAGCGTTTCTCACGTGGCGTGGGAGAACTATGACGTGATAAATATTTTACGTCCCAAGTATTTATGATTGGATGATTTTTTACCTCTCCTATTGTTTATTTTGAGATAAAAATCATTTTCATTCACAAAACATCAGTAATTCATTAGTGACACGATTCTATCTAAGATAATAATGGTATCACTGCATTGCTTATTCCATGTAGGTAAATAATCAAACTGCTTCCTGTCCCTCAACCACACAGCGAAATTTAATTAATAAAAGGATCATCCTATATTTAAGATATTTAACATCAACCCTCGAGGATCCGGGTTAGAATAGGTCCTCAGTACCCCCTTGCTCGTCGTAAGAGGCGACTAAATGGGGCGGTCCTTCGGATGAGACCGCAAAAACCAAGGTCCCGTGTCACAGTAGGTATGGCACGATAAAGATCCCTCCCTGCTCAAAGGCCATATGCGCCGAGCATAGGCCTAAATTTTGCAGCCCTTCACCGGCAGTGGTGAACTCTCCTTATGAGTGAAATATTCTCGAGAGGGACGTTAAACAATATAAAATCAATCAATCAAACCTCGTAGTGATAACAGAAATACATATCCCCATATGTTCTCTAAACAGGGATATATCATATAACTAAAAATGACAGTTGATATGCTCTTCAGTCACAAATGCACCATATTACTGTAAAGAACAATGCACATGTTCCCAAAGAACAATTTACCATTAGCCAATACAACACGTATTTTTTTTTTTTAACTTAGACCAACACTCTACCATTGTGACACGATGTGCGATTTTTGTTCTATATTAGAATCGTTGACGTTTCGAAAACTGGGGAGCGGATGGAAGATCTAATTTTAATTAGATTGATGCTCTGGTTGCCATTCGCTCATCGCTAAGGGATTTGGGGACCCAACGGGCTGTTAGCTTGTGCATACCTAAACGACCAAGGAAGATTTTTGAAACGCTAACATGTGAAATGCCTAATGCCGCTGAGTAATGCCTGCTCTATTTCATCAACCTGAATCGCCTATCAGAGTATACCAGATCCCAAACTTTCTTACACATTTCTTCGTCGGTGGCATCCAGACTTGACTTCATCTTCTAAAGACGTTCTACCGCGTTTGAATTCCCCTACCCAGAATTTAACCTGAACATAAGATGGTGCAGAAGACCCATAAACATCGGCTAACTCGCCGTGTATTTCCTTGCCTGTTAAGCTTTTAAATACAAGTACCGAATTATAGCACGGTACTCAACTTTAGATGAAAAGCATGCCTTTGCATCACTAGCGATGTTTGACATTCAATATATTATTAAAGAATGGCTCGATACGCGTGTAAATTTGTACCTAGGTATAAAACACGTATTAAAAGAAGGCATGAAAATTGTGACCGTCTCAGTCAATCGGAAATGGGATAGGCTGGCCACTTATTGACTCGCCCTCGTAACCTTTTTATATTTTGGAATGAAGGATGAAAACTAGGCTGGTTGGGTTCTGCATTTATTGACACAATTTGAAATCAAGATTTCTGAGAGAGAGAGAGAGAGAGAGAGAGAGAGAGAGAGAGAGAGAGAAACCATGTAACATAGCAAGAATGAAATAATAAAAAGATAAAGGTTTTAAACACATACAATATGAATCAAGACATAACATATAATATTTCAAAAATTTGCAAGAAGGATAACTCTTGAAAGATAGATATTGAGAAATACAAGTTATACTCCTTGATACTAAACTTTTAAATCAAGATTCATAATGAGTTCTAGTCAATATGAAATACACACATGTATATATAAAGGATAAAAACCTGATGTAATTTAATCTTGGAACGAGGTAGTACTTAATTTCTCATCAGTCAATTAATGAGACTCTAGGTTTCATTCAATACTTCAAATAATATTTACGAAAGTACTGTACTGATTGAATACATGATGCATAAAATCAATATATACAGATTGTAGTAAGGAATAAAGTTCTAGAATTCGCTCATCTATCAATGGAAATTACTTTCTAACTTCAGTTTAATAGAAATGCTAAATTAGAAACTTTAAAGAAATAATATTGATAGAAGATGTAAAGAAATGTGAAATAAACAGTGTACTTACTATTAGTAATATGTCCATAATGTCCAAATCTTCAATTCTATTTAAAGTTACGCTCAATATAAAATGCAGTCCTTCCTCTCTGAGAGTCGTCTGAAGTCTGACTTTGGTATGAATAAAGACTAGGGACTTTTTAGCGGCAAAATAAAATAAGTAAAACTATTGGTTTAAAGAACCACGTGACCTTAATCACATGTCTGTAAGTGACCACACAGGTATAGATGCCCCAAGGCTCAAAGAGAACTTTGGTTATAAACAATAAAGAACCAGGGAGTAAAAGAGTGTTATATGTACGTAGCACTGAACAGTGTATACTGTTGATGATATAAATGATACTAATGAATATGTACATAATGATCAAGTGAGATAATTAAGTTTAAAACAAGATGTGTTTGTGAAACACAAATGTCCCCGATAATGGTCAATTCCAAAGATGGCCAAGGTCACAGGGACAAACATCTTGGTACCTGTAGAAAGATCTTATCACAAGAAATGCTTATGTGAAATATGAAAGCTTTAATATTTACCAGTTAGAAGTTATGACAAATGTCAAATTTGTTGAAAGTAGGTGAAATGCCAAGGTCAAAAGGTTTAGTACCCACGGAAAGGTCTTATTACAAGGAATACTCATATGAAATATGAAAGCTCTAGCACTTACTGTTCAAAAGTTATTAGCAATTAAGGTTAAAGTTTCAGACAGAATTGCAGAATGACAGACAGGACAACAACAATATGCTCCCCGATCTTCGTTCTCGGGGACATAAAAAAACACTTTCAAATATATTGAAAAGATTTATTTCCTTCTCTCACCACTAAGTAGGAATGGGATTAATTTGTCTTAAATGCACCTATTATACCACTGCAAACATGAATATGAATAAAACTTCACCGCACTACATTAGTACGAAATGCTAATAAATAACTGTCTATTTCGGTTGGTATAGAAAACATACTTTGTTTAGTCTACATCTGCTATTCCTTTATGTTGATGCTAATTTACATGGTATGGTATAAATTATTACTAATTCCGATTTTTACTTCCATATGATCAAATACATCTTATATAAGCCTTGGAAGATCTTCCTTGGTCATCCACGGCTATCTCAGTGGTCGTGCAGCTCGTCCTTATATAAATGTACCGGGATATGATACTAAGTTATAGTGTATGACGGAGGGTTTTTGAGTTGTCATCTACGTCAATATGTAACAAACTCGGTTATATCTATGTTTTATGACATCTATACGCATTCAGTGACCTCAGCATGGTATCCAAGAGTCCTTGTTTGTTTATATAAAAATATTGTCTGTTCTCCTTGACGTAGAAAATCTTCTGCTTATTTTTTTCCTGCATAAAACGATAAAAATAAATTATTTTACACAGCACATATTATATTCTCTGACTGCCAATTTGGACGAATTGGAGACTACATTTCAGTTTAAAATACTTAAAAATGTACCGAGTCTGATTTTGTTAGAAGTAGAAGTATGCAGCTATAGTCATACAAATGTCAAGTTGCATTGTGTTTGTGTTAGAAAACACACACACACGCGCGCGCGCATATTGAGAGAGAGAGAGAGAGAATATTTTCCTATAAATTTGTAGACATGCGCTCTTAGTAGGTAGCCTTTAAATGTCTCATTAATTTTTTTCTAAAAACAAGTTATAATTTTGGTACAGAACATTAGTACCTGAACTGTCTGCACACTCGGATGCTGAAGGCGCCGTATATCAGGGGATTGGCCACCGAATTTAGAGGCAACAGACTTTGGATAAATATCCTGATTGAGTTCATTTCTTTAGATGGTGTTGTATGTTCATATACATCCAGTAAATTGAATATCATAAAGGGAGCCCAACAACACATAAAAGCTGAAAAAGTGAAATAAGATTCAACAAGATTCTTATACAAAGAAACGCTCTATACGTACGTACATGTATAATACAGAGGTATACCCACAATACTTCAATAGAATTAGCAGGATAAAAATTTGTGTTTAATTCACTTATTTACCGGTTGCTACAGCATCATCAATCACGCGGATTCTGTTCTAAATCACTGAAAAACAATCTTTGTTTGAAATTATCTAATCAAAAACACCAGTACTAGTTTAACGTTTCATCGGCAAAGCCTGGACCACATTGTCAAATATATTACGTTTCAGTCAAAGCTGTACAACTGACATACACTAAAGATTGATTGAATATGATTTTTTTGGTCGTATTGGCAATATATCATTCAGCCATTTTACGGCGGTTAACTAACTGAATTGATTGATGGATTGGTTTCTTTTACGTCCTGTAGAGTATTTTTCAATCATATTGAGACGTCAAAAGCTGTGGGTGAAGTACCACAAATTTAGACCTATGCTTAGCGCTCAGGGCCGTAGGAGTGTGGGTTCATTATCGTGTCAACGTCTACCGTGACACGGGACCTCCGTTTTTATGGGCATATCCGAAAACCCTTGATTCTCACTTCTAAATGCCGAGCTTTTGGCTAAGAAATAATCACTACCTATTTTAACGTCTTAGGTTCGATGCGGCCGTGGCACGAGCGGGGCTCTAACTCGCGACCTCCCAGTTACTAAGCGAACGCTCAACTAACTGAAATATAATTGGTTGTGAATATTTTACGGCCCCCAGTGAACCTTCTCTTTTTTTCGAAAATCAGGGAAACGATCTTTTGCGTGCCAAGGGGGTTGTGATCCTTGACACGGAGTACATTTTAACATCTCATCCGACGGACGTAAAAGTTATGCGAAAGAATGAGTAGCCTTACCCACTGAAATCATGAAGGTCATTTTAATGGTCCTCATTTTTGCGTCTGATAGAGTAGAGCTGGAATTTCTCTGCCCCACACCAGAGGACGAACTACTAGTATTCTGTCTGGAAGTCAGTAATGTTGACTGCTGTGCACTGGGGGAAGATATTTCTGTTAACTGAAAACCTAAGCAACATAATGCAATGTTAGTACGAAAATTCACCATTTTGTTGTAAAAATTAAGAACTCATTGATATAGGTATTTCTCTAAATGTGCTAGATTTTCTCTCTATAGGTATTGCTATCAAATATTTTTGCATTTTGCCATCACAAAATACAAGTTTTGATATCTTAATTTTTAGTGTCACCCTTTTTCATTTGGCTCTTCCTACCTTCTGTTTTGTTGGAGACATTCCATATAATGAAAGCAATCATGGAGTAGCATCCCGCGATGATGATTGTTGGGATGACAAAAACGAAGACAAAAAGTACGGTAAAATAGATCTGTAACAAAACCATATATAGCTGGATAAAAGTACTAAAGCTTCACAATACAGCACTCCAATATCATGAAACATATCAGAATTTTGCAGAGATTTTTATCAACGCCCTAACCAGTAGGGGAAAGGGCTTTTTGGATTAAACAATGCATTAATCAATATGTCCACCAGTACCATGGACAAAAACAATTACAAATACATCTCTCTCCCTCTCTATCGCGCTTGCTTGATCGCTCGACCGTCTAGTAAGGTTAAGAGCAACTATCAGTCGACGACGATGGGATTCTCGTCACGCTATCACATGTTGAATTCTCGTCACGCTATCACATGTTGAATTCTCGTCACGCTATCACATGTTACACGTTCATTTAGAATGCAGGTTGGATACATTCATTTGACGTTAATTCAAGAAGCTCATAAATATACGCATTGCATTTGAAATGTTTTAAATGACACAGAGATTGCAATTATCTCTAAAATCAACATACAGCTGTAACAGCCATCGACGATAGCCACGGTTACTGAGGTCGGTAGTACCTACACTACCTCAAACTTTGGCTGCATGATCAGTGACACCCTCCATTTTCATGAATATTTATGAAATGACGCAATATTTTTTTAACCAATCACAGTCACAATAACAGTTTCCAATATTTTAATGGCTGCGACCACAACTAAATCGTGCAGTATTTGTTTACAAGTAAAAACGGATATATATCCCTGTTAACAAAAGCAACTAAAGTTTAAAACTATGATAGGTGAAGAAAACGAACAGTGATCAATCTCATAACTCCTATAAGCAATACAAAATAGTTAGTTGGGCAAACACGGACCCCTTGACACACCAGAGGTGGGATCAGGTGCCTGGGAGGAGTAAGCATCCCCTGTCAACCTGTCACACCCGTCCTGAGCCCTTTATTATGATAAGGTAAACGGAGTTATCCGTAGTCAAAATCAGTGTGCCAAGAACGGCCTAACAATCGCTATGAAACATGTCAGACAGCATTTGACCCAATGATAGGTTGTATTGATGAACAAATCGTTGATAACGACCATAGAATTTGCAAAATGCTGACTTCAATCGAGATTGTTGAAACCCCTGACATTGTTTGTCAGTAGCTTGCCTCGATTTAAAAACTGACTATACGCAGAACAAGCTCTTGCGTATCGAATCAGTTGAGATATATAAACACGATACGCAAGAGCATGTTCTTCATATGATACATTTCTAAATCGAGACAGATTACTGACAGATATACTAGCGGAAAAAAGAGAGTGTGTAGTTTAGGAATTTTATTTATAGATTTATATATACAAAATACTGTGTTGCATTATGTAATTCATTGTTTAATATAATAATGCATTGTCTTTCAATTCAAACACAAAATCACGGATTATGTTCATTATGGTTGATAAAAACAGCCACTGAAAATAAGGGGGAGGGTGCAAAACAGTTTCATAGGTTTAAAAGCGTGTATGACCGCCATTTGCACCGATGTATTCTTCACACCTACGACGCGATAAAAGAATCCAGGGCCATTATTCACAAATATCTTACGGCTAAGCTAAACAAATAAGTCTGTCTGATAACCAAATACCGACCATAAGATCATTTGGTATGTATTCAAGTTTTATAAATCATGGATGTACTTTACATATTAATTAAGAAAATCTACATGAAATAAAAAGTGAGAAAATTACAGTGTTCGTAAATTTTGATCTTATTCGTAAGATATTTTGTGAATAGGGTCACAGGTTATGCAAAAATGCCTTGCGAATGTTCCGTCTTATGCGCAATAAAATATGATGCAAAACGTCGAACGTAGCAGGGGTTTGGCCCTTGACGTAAAACTCGTTCTATTTCATCCCAACCATGTTCTATTATAGGCGATAAATCCGGTGATATCGCAGGCCAGGGTAGCACATTCACGTTTTGCTGCTGTAGATAGTCACTAAGAACGCGTGCGGTGGGCGTTCGTGCGTTGTCCTATGCAGAATGACGTTACACTGGTTGTGAGTGAATGGAATGACGTACTGACATACAATCTCGTCACGGTAGCATTCTCCTGTTATTATCACCAAAGGGGTCATTCCATGTTTTGTAATTCCACCTCAGACCATAATTCTCTCTTCGCCGAATTGGCGGCGTTAAATAACACATGCGTCAATGTAATGTTCTCCGGCACGGCGGTAAGCCCTAACACGACCGTCACTGCTGTCGAAATGAAACGTCCGTAAACCAGTCTCTGTTATTAAAGCAACGATGCCTCCCGCACCACACTAACCTCACAACACAGTGACGACAGAGCAGAACAGGGCGAATAGCAGGACGTCGAGGACGGATGTTGGCCTCTCGCAATCTGATCCTTATGATACGAGGACTTATACATCGATGCCCAGGAATGCTTCTAGCGGTCAAAGAAGCCGATTGGAATCGATTACGTAAATATGACGTACGTATCCTGCCGACGTGACGTCACACACGGGCGTCCTGGTCGTGGGCGGTTCTGAACGGTGCTGATTTGTTGGTATCGTCTCCATAAACCAGAACACTCCCAACTGCCTTGCCACATTGCTTAGAGACATCCCAGCTTCCAAATAGCACACAAACGATTATTTTCAATAAGGCTAGGCATCTTTCAATCCCCCCCCCCCTCCCCCAATGTTTTTTTCTGTTTCAATACATTCAATGCTGTCATTCTAATCAACTACTAACCAAGTGTCGCTCAGGTTCCAAACTCCAGAAAAGCCATAAACAGCGAATCGAACGCGGGGTTTAACAAATTATGTACTTATTACACGGGTTTAGTCTATCAAACTATGCCTTATCAAAGAATAACGAGAGATCAAAGAATACCCTTTTCCCGCTTGTAAAAGTTAATGTTAAAGGGGTTTCAGCGGACTCTTTTGAAAGCAACATTTAATTCTTTGGTTGTTATGATAATCATCATTTGCACCTGTCATTATGTTGAATGCTGTCTGATTTTATTCATACTAATTGTTAGGTCGTTCCTTACCTACTGATTACTCCGTTTACCTGATTAAGATATAATAGACCATGGGCTAGTAAATGTAATGGGAATCTCCTTAAGGATTTTTGAAAACAAGTTTCTTTTAAAAAGTACATAGTTCTTTGATTATAATTCAGGTTGTTTGACATTTCTATGTGGAAGCGTTTACTAGTTTTGGGGCAAAAACATGAAATTTGTAAAAATGATAGCCGAAAACTGAAAAAACTTTAGATCCGATATAGATGTCATTGACATTTGCAAACAAGTATTTTGTGAACGTGTGTAACCCTTTGATTGTGTATAATGTTGTTTGACATATACATGTGCGGGCATTTACGAGGTTTAGGGCTAGAATATGATTTTTTCTTTAAAAATCGCCAAAAAACCCGGAAAACTTCTCTAGATCCTATGTAGATGACATGGATCTTTAAAAACATTTTTTTCTGAACGTATGTAACCATTCTAATTATAAATCAAATTGTTTGAATTGAGACCTTTTCGATTTTGGGGTGAAAACCTAAAATTTGTAAAAACAATAGTCGAAAACGGGGAAAAAACCCCATCAGATCCGATATTGATGTCATTGATTATATATTATAGTTTAACGTTCGTCTCGAGAATATTTCACTCATATGGAGACGTCGTCATTGCCGGTGAAAGGCTGCAAAATTTAGGCCTATGCTCAGTGCTTACGGTCTTTGAGCAGGGAGGGATCTTTATCGTGCCACACCTGCTGTGACACGGGGCATCGGCTTTTGCGGTCTCATCCGAAGGACCGCCCCATATAGTCGCCTTTTACGACAAGCAAGGGGGTACTGAGGACCTATTCTAACAAGGATCCCTACAAGATAGATGACAATGACATTTGTAAACAAATATGTGAACTTATGTACATTATAACCCTTTGATTGACAAGATGTTTGACATAAATATTTGAGTACATTTACGACTTCTAGTTCTAAAACATGATTTGTTTCTTTAAAAAATCGCCGAAAATAGAAAACTTTTTGATATATAGATAATATAGACCTTTGAAAACAATAAGTATGTAATCCTTTAATTGTAAATCAGATTATTTGATCATGTCAATGCGTAGAGACGTTTTCAATTGAGGGGGGGGGGGGGGGGGGGTTCAAAACATGAAATTTGTCATTGTTAAAAATGAAAAAAAAAACTTCGAGAATCTTAACAACACAATATGGATATTTGCAAACGTATTTTGCTTTAAAGAACTTAAACTGTTGTTTGATATATCAAGTTGTTTAACATTAAGGCGAGGTGTAGATATAAGTTACTGAGTTATTTGTAAGAGATATGAGTATGCTTGCAGGAAGTATTAATCCAGAATTTATAATCGCACTGCAAATAGCAGTTTCAAGCTCCAGCGTCTGTGAGTAACTTATACAGTGACCTAACATGTTTAATAGTGTAATTAATTCAGAACTGCTTGTCAGATTGTGCATAGTCATTTCAAAAGGTTTTTTTTATGTGCCTATGTAATATCTATTTGCCATTTATAGCTGAGGCACACATGTCCTGTGAGTACGATTTGGTAAACTTTTTTGCCCTTGAAAAAAAGATGGGTTGTCTGACACGACTTGAGATAGAAATGCAATAAGATATTCTATACACATGTACATGTATTCAGAGATGATGGAGAGGTGGCCATGGTATATGCAGGTTATTGCATGGTAATTTTGTGGCAGTCAAAAATCTGCCTTTTGATTATCATAGCAATAAGCATATTCTTTTACTTATCGTTTGGCTAAAAGAGCTAACACAAATACAGACGCAATTGCTTGTTCAGTAGCAACACATGCAGAATATAAGTTAGCCTTATGGAGTTTTCCAAATTCAATTTTGCTACCAAATTTTCTTTCTGGTTTTAATTTCATGAAGGTTTCAAGTTTTGTAATGACTGTTATAAGAGTCGGGATAAAGTCTGTCTCTCTCTCTCTCTCTCTCTCTCTCTCTCTCTGAACATTGTAATACTCTGAACCACGCAATTCTACAGGATATTTATCTCCATATATTCAAATAAAGTCAAATGTATGTCCTTGATCCTCAAGAATTATATCATCTGTAGTTTCTGACTTGCTTTAATTGGTCATCGGACCTATTTTAGGTTTTTCTACAGGTTGGATAAAACATCGCCATTTTAGCAACCAAATCAATATATCGAATTTTACTTATAGTTCTTCCGTGGGGATCTGGGTTAGAATAGGTCCTCAGTACCCATTGCTAGGCGTAAGAGGCGACTAAATGGGGCGGTCCTTCGGATGAGAACGCAAAAATCGAGGTATTGTTTCAAAGTGTGGCACGATAAAGACCCCTCTCTGCTCAAAGGCCGTAAGCGCCGTGCTTCACCGGCAATGGTGACGTCTCCATATGTCAGGGTGAGAAATTCTCAAGCGGGACATTAAACAATCAACCAATAAACTTGTTACGTCATAGTCACTTTTATTCTTTACAGGTTTACCTTCACTTACATATATAAGAACTGGTACCGCAGCTCGAAGGAAATTCAACCGACGAAAATGTTATATACATGTATATATATATATATATATATAAAGCACTAAATAATCACAACTAGGTACTGAACACTTTCGCCCCATGGGTAGTCCATATGTATGATATGGTGACTGTAGGTGGAAAGGATAACGCTTTAGAACCCGGAAATCATTGCGTCTACAGACGGACAAACCGATTCCAGTATAATTCCCCCCCCCCCCCCCCAACTTTGTTGCGGGGGATATTAAAACCAACAACACTCAACATATGCAAAGAGTCTGGTCAACAAATAAGAGATAAAGCACTAAAATGACCAACGACATGAGCAATATGAAATTGTCAAAGAAGCAGGTACAGTTTCTACAAATTTTCTACAACTTTGAGTTGAGAAAAATACTGAACAAAGTTTGTGGGGAGTCTACGCTAAAGAAACGTCTAAATGATCGAGACTAGACTGACCTGAACTGTTTCGCGTAATAGAGTCAAAACAAGGAACGCATTATCCAATCAGTATAAATTAGCAGTTCATTAACTCGTTCCAATGACTGTCTGCAGTTGTCCGTGCCACAGGATACCGTAGGACCAGCCAGTGACAGGGCTCTTAAGCTGTGCTCGCTATATGTTTCCACTTCAGTAGAAGATTTGGTTTCTATGTTAATTTACTATCGTCTAAATTCTTGAAAAATAGAGGGTAGTCCCGAAAATTTGTCAGTTTCATATTGTTTGTGTCACTATTCGTTTTTAGCGCTTAACATATTAGTTACATATAACTATCGTATACTGTCTCTGAATACAATAAGATTGTACCTTTATTTCCGATCCGTTGAGATTAAGTGCGCATTCCTGATATCTCTCATGGTATGTAAATACACAAGGTCCTACTACCGAGACTAGCAACGCGGCTACCCAACAAAGGGAGACTATCATGGTCGGATTTCTCCCTAAAACAGAAATGTTTCTATAAGGTATTACGACACAGTTTAGTTGTACGAAATATACTGCAGCTTCCAATTTTTATATTTCCTCATTAAATCATTGTTTATAGATTTGTCTCTATTTCAAACATGACAACGTACATCTCAAATAAATTCAACTTTAACCACTGCCAGGCGTAGCCTTTTTAATCATCATGCGTTGTTACTAGTACTGACTAAACAATAGGATGTTTTGTTGGTTTGTACTGTTTTACGACCTATTCGATTATTTTTGACATATGTAGTGCAAAAATATTGACCTACGCATGACCCTTGTGACTGTAACAATTAGGGTTCTTTATCGTGACAACGCCCATCATGGCACATGGGGTAACATCCGAATAAACCGTTCGTGCCATGGCCGCGTCAAACCTGAGACGTTAAAATGGGTAGTGATCGCTCCTTCGCCAAACACTTGGCATTTAGAAGTGAGAATCGTGTGTTTTCGGATATAACCTTTAAAATGTAGCGGCAGGCGTTGGAACGATAAAGAACCCTCCCTGCCACGGCCCTGAGCACTAAGCATAGATCTAAATTAGTGGTACTTCACCTATAGCAGGTGCCGTCTCATTATGAGTGAAAATGTTTCGACGGGATGTAAAAATCAAATAAATAAACATATGTTAAAGTTTTAAGATTTGTAGCGGAGCGGGGATTGAGAATCGAACTCCCGAGCTTTTCGGTTGTGAATCGAGCTCCCTAAACACTTAGCTAACGGTACCAGAATGTATGTTCTGACTATTTAGGAGGTATCAGGACAACTCGCCCCCAAGACAACTCGCCTCCTCTTTGGGACAACTCGCCCCCTCTCTTAACTCCCCTTCATATCGCACATGTTTACAATTATTATTTATGGTCTAAATCTAAGAGGTGTATTAACAAAAATTAATAAATTTCTTATAGATAGTATATACATCACAGACAAAAAAGACATGTTCACATAAACACCTAACTTCGTGTCTTTTTATGCAAGACGAAATAGTGTAGTCGGGTTGGGTATTCCGATTAGTCACAGTTCACTTCCGGTAACCTATGACGTGGATAACTATATATATATATATATATATATATGGGAATTCCCCGAGTTGACAGTCGAAACCATGCCTTAGAACTATATTCACCTGCTTGTTGTCTTGTGCCTGTTGGTAACTATGTCTATGCTTCTGTTGTATGCTTTGTATGTGATAAGTATGTTTTAATGCTATGCATTAAGTAATAAATATTGTAGGATACGTTTTAGTATACCTGACTTGTGTTTACACTATTGTCAAACTACCACAACCAGTTTGACAACAATGGCGCTGCGAGCTACTCACTTCGAGATTGTCGCTTTTCTGGAACCTGCTGACCATGCTATATTAGCATAGGCCATTCAGGTGTATTGTGTAGTGTTTTCTACTTTTACACTTAGCATTTTCTTGTTTCTTATTGCATAAAAAATGTGCGTACATTCTTACAATTTTTTTGGTGTTGAAGATTTGCCATAAGTCTTCAGTACCTGATATATGTGTATATTGTTTTGTGCTAGAGCTTTTTCATAGATCTATAGTGCATTATATTTTTGCAATTATTAATTGCAAGTGCTGCTTTGCATTCATTGGAATTGTAGCATTATTAGTGGTCAAATTGCCACAACTAGTTTTATAACTGTCTTTGGTTTTGCATTGTTTACCTTTTGCAGCTCAGTTTGGACAGTACCTATATACGATCTGCAGTTTCTGCCATAATTCATTTTGGTTGTAGAATATTTGTAGACTATGTTTTGCTTCCTAGCTTTGCAAATTTCATAAAGTGGGGAGAAAGTACAGTAGAAATTATATAGTTATATTATTTATCTACAAGCTCAATAGTACTCCCTTAGATTAAATATATCTAAGGTGTGGTTGTCATTGGTTCAATAGTTTAGTGTTCTTGCTTAGACCGGTGTTATCAATTTGACAGTTCTTGAATTTAGTTAATTATATATTCAAAATACTTTTTAGACACCTTAGTTAGTGAGTTAGTACTCTGATATTTAGTGTGTTAGCAATATCCGAGTTAGTGTTCAGTCTTTATCCACAATTGTGTATCAACACTTAGTATTTTCTATATAGAGAGGATAAAAGGCTGTGGAAAGTATTATATATTTATCAAGCAGTACATTACTGGTTTTCTTCCAACTAAAACAACTAACAAATATTTCCTATCTTTTAGTTTTTAGTTGGGCAAACATGGCTTTGCAGGCGGATTTTAGAATCTATGTAGATCTGATAAGTTAACTACATTAGGAATGGTGGTATTATTCTATTTCGTCATAATTACTTCCGGAATTATGTAAGATAGTAGTATGTATGTGCAACCTCGATGTGGTACAAGTCACGAATGGGGAAGGATGTGGGCTTTTCCTTTAGCAACTTCAGTTCGTGTCTGAGTTAACGTAGTTAACTCATTTTGTGTAATTACTTGGTATTGTTACCGGTAATATTTTAGACACTTTCATTATTTACAAAACTCGAGGAGTTTTGTTTTGCGACTACCATATAGCGGTGGTACAACTACTTTATGATAAAGTCGTAAAAATGGCGGAACAGATGATACAAAAAAAAAACAATTACGGAGTACTACTAGCTTTGAGGAAGAAGTAGATATAGAAAAGAGTACAGACGAAACATGCAAGGGTAACGAGGTTACCAAAAAGAATTCAAAAGTCGAGGTTCAGGGAACAAAGACCAAGAAACTTGGAAGTTCTGTTGGTAGTACGGTAAATGCTACAAGATCCAGCGGAACGAAAAAACCTATGAAAGTTGTGGCCGATGTCCATAACAAAGCTGTTAGTGATAACACACAAAACGAAAGTCAAATTATGAGTATACTTACTACAATACTTGAAAACCAGAAGTAACAAGATGAAAAGATTGGCACGTTGAATAAGAAAATCAATATGATAGAAAATGAATTTCAAGAATGTGACGATTACGAATGTTTCTATGATGACCAAGCATACGACGAGAGTTGTAGTAATATTCAGCGTACTGATGATAATGTTGAAAATTCAGATAATGCTTCTGGGAAAAGGAAGAGTGATCAGTTGGACACAGAAGTTGTTCAAGGAAATACAAGTCGCTTTATGAACATGAGCAAACGATTTAAAAGTAGAGAAGTATGTGACGTGAAAATAGATGAGACTTTGGATACAAATATAACAGATTTGTTTAGAAATGGAATGAATGAAGATCAATATTCAGAACTGATTAAAGATGAAAACAATGCAAGACCAGAAAATTGTGAAGGTCTAAAAGTTGTGAAGACAAACCAACTTGTTTGGGATATTATATCTCAAGAAGCAAAAACTATTGATAGAAAAATGCAAAAGATAGAAACCTCTGTCGTTAAAGGTTCCATTATTTTGGCCAAAGTAGTGAACAAATTGGCAGACTTGGAGAATGAATTGGATGCTTCGCATAAACCAAAATTAAGAAAGATAATAGATGAATGCAAGGATAGTTTAGCACTCTTTGGACATGCAAACAGACAAGTGATCATGACAAGAAGAGCGCTTATCAAGCCTGAATTAAGATTTAAATACTTACATTTGTGTGCACAGACTGTACCTTATACGTCATGGTTATTTGGTGACGATATTTCGAAAACAGCAAAAGAAATTGAAGATTGTAGTAAAATTGGTCATAAGCTGCAGTACAATAACAGAAGAGGATCATTCAGAGGTCGAATGAGAGGACGATTTAGAGGTCGCAAACCAAGAGGACGTGGGAATTATAGCAATTCCACATATAATCCAAATTACGGATATCCAAACAGAAACAGTGGTGGAGTTAGTGGACAATTTTATCCAAAAAACTGTTCACTTTCGAACTCCTCAACTATTTTTTCTGGATTCAGTTCATCAGTCTCATTTTTATGAACATGCAATAAAAGCAAATTATTTGTTCGTATTTGGCTCATTGTTGATCTCAGTGATGTTTTCAATATTTTCAAGGCGCTGAATGAGCGCTCACTGGTAGCGTTAGTTGCAGGAAGTACCAAAATTAGTTTGAGAATTTTGAGGATCTCGGCAAACAGATTTTTTTCATTTGAATGTCTGAAAAATTCAACCACACTTGGTATATCTGACGTAAAGTCTTTTGGCAAAACAGTCTTTAACATTATAAGCTGGCAGTGAAGATCCTTTGGCTTCAAATCTGTATCATATAGGGTCGTGACAAAATTGAATTCTTCTTCAAACGTTTGACCTGTGCAAGCCTTAATTACGAGGTTTTCAAAATTAACTTAAGCTTTGTAACCTGGTTGGTCAAATCTAGATTTTATGCCAGCTAAAAGCAGATCTAATGCCTAGTAGAAATCATTCCTATACATATCTGCACACGATGAAAAAGTATGTGCTGCTGTCCCATCATCAAGTTTACGAGGAATTTTACGTTTTGTAGGAAGAACAGGATCATCGATGTTTTGCTTTTTCAACAACTTCCTCGTAAACTGAGTGAAGATTGTCTCATCTCGGAGACTTTGCAAAGCACTCATTGTCGTTGATGCCATTTTTTGACCATCACTCGCCGAGAGATTTGGAGCCTGCAGAGCCCTTGCCAAATTATCACTATAACGTAAAAGTTTTTCACTCAGAAGAAATCAAACCTGCACATATAAGCAGCCACTCCCTTAATTCTGTTTCTCATTTCTACCTCACACACGTATTGGAGGCTTTCATCCCAAACATTTCTTAGAATTTCATAGTTTGACAAAATGCTCAAAAATGTGTCGGCTTTTATTGTCCATCTTGTGGGACACAAAACCCTTATTCCCGCTGACGTTTTCTCTAGATTTTGGGCATTTTTTAATGCATTGAAAATCATCTCCCTTCTTGGAGATTCTTTAATCAACTTTGTTATATCCTTTGCAATGTCCAGGGTATCTCTAACCAACTTACATCCCTTAATAGAATCACTGCAAGCTAGGTTAAGAGCATGACCATAACAGTGTATGTAAAGGGCTCTGGGTTCAAGTGCATGAATTTGTGTTGCAACACCTGTCTTTGAACCAGCCATAGAAGCAGCCATGTCATAACACTGGCCTCGTACTTTGTTGATAGGCAGATCGAACCTCAAAAGGGCATCTTTAATTGCTAGGGTTATTGAATTAGCCCCAATGTCAGAAAGACAGTACATCCCTAATAAATCTTCATGAGCGGTAAAATTTTGATCAACCCATCGAATGCATAAAACAAGTTGTTCTTTGTTGGAAATATCTCGTGTTTCGTCTGCCATTATTGAAAAGAATTCAGACGATTTGATGAAAGCAACAATTTGTCACAAAACCTGCAGCCCCATCACCTGCAAAATTTTATTTTGTATATCTGGAGCAACATACTTATTTGTCTTGCGTTGTAGCCATTCCTGAAGCCGGGGATCGCGTTTAGTCTCTGGCATGAGAAGTTGATTAAAGTTTGTCACCCCGAAGAGCAATTCCTTGTCGAGCAAGAAACTTCAAAATGTTTGTGATTTTAAGCAAATCCTCTCTGTTAGACTTCTTCTCGACTTCGTGCGCCTTTGAAAGACATTCTCCAACATCTTTAACCTCCTCCTTTATCGTAAACTCCCTTTCCATTGCCTCTTTATGGCAATCACTTTTCTCGTGAGCGGCGAATTTTGTGGTTGCTTTTTTCCAGTTTTTAATACCACTTGATATGAAAGCTTTTTCTTTCTTGTGACAACTGAGAGTCTTCTTCTGAAATGATTTTATGCAAGGAAAACAGAATACAACATATTTGATTTCTACATAATGTAACCAAGACCACCGATCAAACCAGGAGGCATTGAAAGATCTCATCTTTTTACCAAACTTTTTTGCTGGAAAGAAAATATTTCGTGGCTGATTTGGGGTACTACCGATCTCTGGTGTATGCCATTTTTCATGTACAACCTGGGCCTTTTGAACTGGTATTTCTGAGATATCATCTTCTGAAGAAGAATCAATAAAGGAAGCAACCTTAACAAGTTTGTCTGTTTCTTTGTTTGCAGTTTCCCCCAATTTACCTGTTTCAATAGACTCCTCATTTGTGTTAGACTCCAAGAGTGGGGAAGGACTATCTTGTGATTGTTTTGGTTCAAATGAGCGATGAGGTTCAGAATCCTCAAAGGATAACCTCGAATGCTTTGAACGAGGTTCCTCATGCTTGTGAATACAGGCAACAAAATGATAAGGTGTCCAACCATCTATTTTTGTAGCAATTGTTTGAGTCCACATGATGTGGATAGCATCCTGATATTCTTTAGCATCAGCACGGTCAGCAACAGGGTTCCAAATTACCGCTCGCCCACTCGCATTGGCGACTAAACTTTGCTTGTGGGCACCCAAAATTTCCATTCTCGTCGCCCACTTGGCGACCGTAATTGTCCGATCAACATTTTTCTTTCCGACCGATTCGAGTCCTATTATAATTGAAGTTCAATTTCCGGTTGAGGTTTTGTCACTTGGTGAGACATTCATGATTCCTGGGGTATCAAACCTTCCAAAATGTATTTAAACCAGAAGTTGAACAACGCAAGGGTTACTTCAAACGAAAAGAAAGCGTCTGCTTTTAACCAAAGTGGAAAGAAGGGGAGAATATGGCTCGATGACGGCGAAAAGGGGATGACGTGCTGTGTGTACAAAACATGACACGAAAGGTCCAATCGTTGTGACAGCTTGCCCAAGTTATAAAGTTGACAGCATCGTAAAGCTGAGAAATTTTGAAATAACATAAAAGTCTAAAGAAATGTGAGTTAAAATTAGACGCAGCAAAGATCATAAAAGTCCATGAACTCTGATATTTTTGCTAGGTTGACGAAATGAGAGAGGTATTTGAAAGAATTACGGAGAAGGAAACAGAATTCAAATATTGATATTTTAATTTTTTAAATAAATTGCAATGTGACTTGATGTTTCTTTTTCTTGTAAAAAAACAAAAAACAAACCATGTTATTCAATTTCATGTTATGTGTGGGCTACTAAAATTCCATTTGGGCTAACAGGATTTCTTATTCAGGGGCCCACTTGGCCCCTAAGGTATTCAGTCGAAGTTGGAACCCTGAGCAAGCTGATTATCATCTTGTCTGTTTACACCAGGGTTTTGCACCTCGGGGAAAATCGACATGATTGGTTTCTGCAAAACGTTAGAAGCTACGAACATATGTAAAAGGTTTGAATAGTAACCGTTTTGGGTTGTTTTTATTGTTTCCGTTTGTAACGAAGCAATCAAATCACCAGTAATTAAACACTCTTCTGACAGGGAACTTTCAAAGACATATTGAAGTGAACTTTTGTTTGTGGACATGGTCACAAAGGTGTTTTCATTCGTGTAGCGCTTCAGGTTTGAAACAATTTCAAACACAATTCGTACCCTCATTTCCTTAAAATTGTCCTCATGTCCAAACACAAAAAAGAGAGAGTTATGAATAAACAATTCCCATCACCATATATCTGAATCGGGATAAGCTCAGAAGGAGCATCATTTGGATAAAGCTTTGAGGAAACAGCATCTTTTCGAATATTCTAAGTTGGGATATTAGGTATGCTTGTTGGAAGAGGATATTTCTTAAAAATTTGCCCTTTGAGTCTAACAAGAAAACTTAGTGCTCCCCATCCCTTTTTTTCCCTGCATTCCTTGCTTCTTCGTGCACTTTTTCGAAAAATGGCTTTCTTTCGTTCGTCTGGACATACATTGTGAAATATAATCAAAGTTAAACTGTGCGGAAGGTTGATCTTACACTGATACGATAGTGTCTACTCTTGGACCAAGAATGGAACAGGTCTTGACAGCCTGAGACTTTACAAGCTTTGAAAAAGTTGTTACACGTCATGACCTACGTCACATTGGAGGTGTTACGTCACTGATAAATAGTACTTCACACATTGTCGGGTTTACCTTTACCATAAAATCTGTGATGATAAAAAAGTCAACAATTCATCATATTAGCTTTACAAAAAGATTTTAAATATATACAAACGTTGAACTGGTATTAGGGCAGTTGGGCATAGACATTTTTGTATCAAGACGAAGTTTCTATGAACAAGCTATCTAATGAATTATTAGACCTTGAAAGTTAGTCAAGGTCACACATATTAGATACCTTTCGATCAGTCGTCCCTTGCGAGATTTTTTCACTCGTATGAGTCCTCAACAAATACCGGTAAAGGACTTTAAACGACACTAGTGCCGGACACTTGGCAAAGGGACAGTCACTACATATCATAGGTTTGACGCCAGATGCGGAGCTGGGAACGAGAACCGAACCATTACCTCATGATTACGACCTTTTGGATGATGCCCTAAGAAATGTTAAGGCAATAAGTGCTTTTCATAATTTTTTTTTATTATTTAAGCTAAAGAGTCACACTGACTGACTCTGAGTCTCATTGAATTAAATGAACTTTCTGCTTAAAAATAATTATACATTAGACTATATGTGGATTTTACTATATGATTTTTTTGTTGAAAAATACTGGGGGGGGGGGGGGAACACGCCCCCCCCCCCCCCGGTTCCTACGGCCATGCACTGTAGACTGTCCCATAATGGTTGAGTCACAACAGCAAAGTTGCTCAAAAATCAGATCTAATTTGTCAATGATGGATCACAATGCAGTCAAGTTCAGTAGGGATTACTTCCCTTGATCTTGCAGAAACAATTGTTGGGAAATTGTTTCGGAATCAACATCGTATCAATTTAGATGCAAGAGAGTAACAATTTATCTTGCAGAAACATTTGTTGGCAAAATGTTTCGGGAACAAATGCAAAACCAATCAGATGCAAGTCAGCCAACTTTCCATCTTGCAGAAACATTTGTAGGCAGAATGTTTCAAAATTCTGTACATGCCAAGCCAAATGCAAAGGAATTGGTAATCAATCTTGCTGAAACATTTGTTGGTAAAATGTTTCAAAACTGCGTATGTTCCATTGATCCAGAGACAAAGGTCAGTTCAGAAGCTGAACCCGAGACTGAACCAGAGTCTGTTATTGACGCATGTCCACAAATACAGTCGCCGGCTGTGCCTGCCATGCTTATCACTAAAGACTTTATGGAGCTATCGCCACAGCCTGCTGGAACAACGGCCGTATTGGCTGTTCCATCAGTTAAGCTTGGCAATGTCATGGTGGAGAGGAAAACAGTACATACTAACATCAGTGTACATGCACACTTTCGTCCACAGACGGATAAAAACACATCTGCTCGATCAAGGTCACTTTCCAAACATCATTGGCCTCGCACACATGCATTGTGTTCTATACCATATACTCAACACAACTATAGCTTAGGCTTTTCTACTGAGAACAAGTGCTTGACTGTACCTTGGTAAAAACAACTATGCAGCCTATGTCACGTATCATTATGCATAGATCACTTCAGTAGTTACATATCTACTGTCACAATTCCAACTTGGGTTTACCCAGAGTGAACTTCAATTTCATTAGACAAAATGGTCTTCGTCTTTACCAAAATCTTATAGTCGCTGGCTGTGAACATTACAGTCTATGGCTGTGTTTATTTTTGGTTTTATTTTCATACAGTCGCTGGCTGTGAACATTACAGTCTATGGCTGTGTTTATTTTTGGTTGTATTTTCCTACAGTCAATTGCTGTGAAGATTACAGTTTATGGCTGTGTTTAGAATTTACACCTGACTGTGACGACAGTAAATGGTTACTATTACCTGACTGTGACTACACAGTAAAGGGTAACAACCGTCATACAGTGTCTGACTGTATCTCGGTTTATTACATAGTCTCTGACTGTATATTGTTTTACACACAAGAGTCCCTGGCTGTGTGTTTTATATTGTCTCAAAAGAATGATTTTGTTCCAGTTTGCGAAATTCTAAATCATGTATATTCTCAATTACTGAAGATCAACTTCAAAATAACAAATATTATAAGTTTTTGTTTCATTATTTCATAGCCTGAGACAATGTATTATTTAATTCTGAATATGCATATGTCATTTACATCAAATACTGATTATTTATTGGTGATATTTTCTAAAGCCCAGTTTGTTTAAATAGTGGAGGCAAGTGTTAAATATGTAGCTGTATTAATTCACTTTATGCTATCAATTTATACAAATCAACTTCTCTATAGATTTTGTCCAGTGGCCTGATCTTGCTTTCGCACACTGTGATTTTATTTAACAAATATTGTAAAACAGGCATTAAGTTTCAGATCAGCGGTGGATCATGGTAGACAGCACCCCTCTTCGTTATTTCCTAGAGCTGTGATGAACATTCAAGTGATGTGATATTCGCAAATATTGGACAGTGCTGAAGAAACAGTTGCGTGAATGAATATAAGTCGACTTTCAAATTGTGTGCGACCTTACACGTGATACTTTAGGAATTATTCCAAAATTCCATATTTGTGGAACTTATAAAATGGGGAGGAGTGTAGTCGGGTTGGGTATTCCGATTAGTCACAGTTCACTTCCGGTACCCTATGACGTGGATAACCATATATATATATGGGAATTCCCTGAGTTGACAGTCGAAACCATGCCTTTGAACTATATTCACCTGCTTGTTGTCTTGTGCCTGTTGGTAACTATGTCTATGCTTCTGTTGTATGCTTTATATGTGATAAGTATGTGTTAATGCTATGCATTAAGTAATAAATATTGTAGGATACGTTTTAGTATACCTGAGTTGTGTTTACACTATTGTCAAACTAACACAGCCAGTTTGACAACAATAATTTATGAAAATCCAGTGTTTGAGTTCAAATTCATCATCCCTTTTCTGTACCTGTAAAATATATAATTTCAGCGGAAGCAAGTAAGCATTTGGTAGGGAGAGTATTAGCTTGGTCTATGTAGCTGACGTAGTATAATTTATCCATAATCTAGGTCCGTTGTTAAATCTAATTGTTTGATTTCCCTCAAGCTGTTATCAATTTACTTCAAACGTTAAGGTACTCATCATCAGAGTACTCTCTTTGAAATCGCCGTGTAAAAAGAATCAGTAAAGCAAAGCCGTTATAAAATTTAAAAGATGGGAATTTTATGATTTTTCAAAGGGAATTAGTTGAGAAACGCATTAAAAAATAATTACATGTATCAGAATATTCATGCTTCACAATTACACTTATTTAAACTGTATCGATAAAGCACACACACACACACATACACACACAAAATTGATGGTATTGGAGACACTTAATCAATTACCTGGAGATCAGTAAATATAATTTTCCTTGCCAGATGAATTATGAAAAATATAATTTTGTTCTGAAATGCAATAATTAAATCTGTGTATAATTCTATTAGAATTTACCATTCGTGTTATAAAGTATGAAATAGCAAGACGTCTCTTTATACGATCAAAAGTACAAATTTTTGTACAATTACACACACACACAATTGAAAATAAAATGTGATAAAATATGTATATATAATATTGAGGGCGAGTTGTCTCAAGAGATGGGGCGACTTTTCCTGAGAGGGGGCGAGTTGTCCAGCATTCGTTTAGGATCCCGTGTCACAACAGGTGTGACACGATAAAGATCCCTTCCTGCTCAAATGCCGTAAGCGTCGAGCATATGCCTAAATTTTGGAGCCCCTTACCAGCAATGGTGACGTCCCCATATTAAATATTCTCGAGAAGGACATAAAACAATATTTAATCAATCAATCATTGTACTGACCTCTTGTTGCAAAGGTCGCCAGGGGTCTCAGGAGAATGTACAGACGATCGATGCTCAAGGCTATCATGATCATGTTTGATCCATAAATACCAATGTTCTGACAAAACATAATAAAAAATGCATTTACAAATCAGTGGATTATCTAAAAGGAAGAGGAGAGCGTCAGATGATAATATTTGGCCTATGGACCAAAAGTAAGAGAGTTTTTGGGGATCTAGAAAATGCAGCGAATACATCTGCTGATCACATGACTCATGCAGGATAGCTGGATAACTATAGCATATGCGATCGGTGGAATGGATCCCTTTGACAGGGATGTGACTGAATTCCTCAGAAATCAGAGGAAAACTGGTCAAAAAGGGAGGAAAACACGTCATCCTACCTGGAAAAATATCATTTTCTGCCACTTTAGATCAAATCCAGAGTGTTTCATTTTTTTCTCGAAAATTGAGCAAATCAGAGGATTCCCTCTGAAAAGAGGAAAAATCACACCCTGCTTTGATATTGTAGTGTTTATTACCAGTCGATTAGAGATTGAAGACGTCGATTTGCCTTTGTTGTCGTCATTGTTACACGGACACATTGTCTATCAGTCTTGCATGCTGACTACCTGAATCGGATTTAGGATGCAATGTGAGCCACATAGCTGTATGAGAAGGCTAAATGTTAGTGTCTGTCCATTTTCAACCCTAGTACGACAGGCACTGAGTTTCTACTCAATATGGGAAATATCGTATTCTATATAGCACGGGTTTGTCAAAAATCAATTTTACAGGAGCAGTATGTTTACATGTAAGTGAAGAGATGAAGGTAATGAACAGTTGCCAATCGCATAAATCCTTTAAATACAACATTAAAAGTAAGGCAAATGCGGACCCCTGAAGACACCAGAGGTGGGATCAGGTGCGTGGTATAGTGGTAAGCATCGCCTGTCGACCGGTCACACCCGCCGTGAGCCCTATATCTTGATCAGGTAAAAGGGATTATCTGTAGTAAAAATCCGTACGTAAAGAACGGTCTATCTATTGGTGTGAAACACATAACACAATTTTAAAACAAACTATAGAATTTGCGAAATGCGTATTGGTCAGTAGCCTGCCTCGGCTTAAATTTTGTTCATGTGCAGAACATGTTTATGTGTATCGAATCAAATGAGAGACATAAACACCATATGCAACTGATAATGGAAAACTGCTACAAAAATATGTGAAGTTGAAGCTGAACTCATCCTGTTTGAACTGAATTTATTTCTCATCACAATTACACAATTGTATACAGAGATTTAGTACATATATTTTATATAAAAGTGATGGTAATATATCACTAAATGTTTGAAGGCATGCGTGAGTATGGAGATAGGCAACATATGCAATTTTAGATTCGAGTAGTCATTGGGTCGGGGAGCATAGTTTATTAATATTTCTTATAAAGGAACACAATTTTCTTTGAAAAGATTGCTTGTTTGAATTCATTATATTTTTAAAAGTGATGATGTTTTTGAAACGTATTTGTTTTGGTGATAAACATTGTTTTCTTATATCATTCAGAGATTTGCAATTAAACATGTAGTGGAATTCATCACCAATTTCATTTAATTCACATTTAGTACAATGTCTTGTTTCTCGGGGCTCGTTTCGCCAGCGTCCACTTTCAATAGGTAAATGATGATTACAGGTTCGGAATTTACAAAAGGTAATAGCATCTTTTCTGGGTAGGATATCCAAATATTTTTCAAATTTTAATTTATCCTTGTACATGCTATAGTTTATAGTTTTTGATAGCGTTTTGATGTCAGCATTCCACTTTTGCTTGAATTGATCGAGTAAAATAAGTTTTACTTTTGACTTTAGCCAGTTTGGATTACATGTGTTATTTTGCCAAATGTTAGAAAGTCCGCAATTGTTAAGGATATTTGACACGTTCTTGAACCAAGCAATCTCTTTCGCGTATTGGTTTGTAACATTATTACCCGGTTTTAACAGGAGATTCGCTATTTTTGTTTCTTTACTAAGTGCAATTTTGTGCCAAAATGAGATAATACGCGTTTGTATTTGTATGTGCATGGGATGTCGGCCAAGTTCACCGTACACCATGCAGTCGGGGGTAGATTGTTTTAATTTCAATAATAATTTACAAAATTTAAGGTGGACTCTTTCTATAATTGCATTATTTGAAAATCCCCACACCTCACAGCCGTATAATAAGATGGGTTGAACAATTTTATCAAATAAATCTAACTGACACTGTATTGATAGGTTATGCAAACGACCTTTTAAAAGAATCTCATAAACTGCTTTATTGGCTTTTTCTACTTGTTTTTGTTTGGCTTTTTTGAATGATCCTGATGTGCTAAATAAGATACCCAGGTAGTTAATGTCGTCAACAATTTCAATGTTTTTGTCGCCACAAACAAAAGTATGATTCCGTTTTGGATTACCCTTACTGATTATTAAAAAAAAAAATTTGTTAACGTTTATCTTTAAATTCCATTTTTCGCAATATTTATAAAAATGATCAATTTGGACCTGTAATTGTTCTGCAGATTCAGCTATCAAGACAGTGTCATCGACGTATAATAATTCAAACAATCTAAAGTACAAATTCAAATGTTGTTCAAACATTTCAGATTCGTAGGTAAACCATCAACAATATTGTGCTGAAAAAAGTCTTGCATGTCATTTAAATATATTGAAAATAAGAATGAAGACAAATTTTCCCCTTGTCTAACACCATTTTCACAATTAAAAAAATTTGAAATCTAATCACCATGTACTATTCTTGATTTGATATGATTGTACATATTCGTAATAACATTATACATGTGTCCATTGATATTATTTGCACAAAGTTTGTACCATAGACCTTTCCGCCATACATTGGCAAATGCTTTTTCAAAATCGATGAATGCACAATAAAGCTTTTTCTTTTTCAATTTCAGTAATTCCGATAAAGTGTATATTGAAAATAAATGATCGGTAGTTGAATATTGTTTTCTGAATCCTACTTGATTTTCATGTAGTATTTCGTATTCTTCTGCAAAGATGTTCAATCTATCGTTCAGTATCGATGTAAGAAGTTCACCGACACAGCTTAAAATGGTAATAGGTCTATAGTTCTGTGGATTATTTTTCTCCCCTTTGTTTTTATAAATCGGAATAATGTTTCCCCCGAGCCAACATTCTGGTAGTTTACCAGTACTAAAAATCATGTTGAATAATTTTTCATATAGTGGAAGCATAATGTGTATTGACGACTTTATGTATTCATTCTTTACATGATCTTCACCAGAAGTTTTGTTATTCTTTAATTTCTTAATAGCTTTTAGTATTTCATATTGTGATATATGTTGATTTAAGTTGTGGTTTAATTCTCCGATTTGTAATGCTTTTCTTTCATTATTAAGTGATTTTTCTGTATCGTCCGGTATCTTTGGTGCTTTATTTAATTCTTTAAAATACTTATACAATTCATCAATTTTGATATGTTCCATATTGCGTTTTTTATTGTTTTTATTAAAAAATTTCCAATACTCGTGGGGGCTTTTGAGTCTCGTACTTTGTAATTGTTGGCTCATTTCGTCCCTATACCTGTTTATTTCTTTATTTAACAATTTTTTGTATGCTTTTTCGTTGCTTTTGTAGTTTTCTTTAGCGCTTTGTGAGCGTTTCCTGAAAAAATAAACTTTGCTGTTGCGATATTTTTTTCTTGCTTTGTTACAAGCTGTAGAGAACCATGGTTTACCATTTTTATAAGTATGTTGAACTTTGTTGACCTTATTCATTTTTGTTACACCCAATGACATTTTAGCTGCATCAATATAATTTGTATTTAATTCACTTACAATTACATCAATGTGTTTCTCTGGATTTTCCTTCGAATCAATTAATTTGTCTAAATAGTCTTTAAGTTCTTCGACGTGGGTTTTATCAATAGCTTGAACAAATACATTTTCTTTCGAGGGATCCCATGGTTTTAGAATTTCTTTATAACATGTTGAGGTGTTTTGTATTGTTTCGCAACTTGGGATTTGTTTACTCAAAGTCAGGACTATAGGGTTGTGTACATCAGAGAACAGTGAACTATGTTCTAGGACTTGCATGTTATCTATGTGTTGTCTTAAACCGTAGTTGCATATAAAATAATCCACAGTACTTGTACCTTTACATGTAACTTTTCCGGAGATATTATCCCCCAATCGACCGTTTACAATCAATAAATTGTTTGATTTACACATTTCTAATAATAATTTCCCATAACAGTTCTGGATTTTATCAACATTATTTCGTTCTATACTTTCTAATGTTAAGTTGAATTCAGATTGCGATTCTTCAAAAATTTCGTTGAACCTGTCCATGCTTTCATGTAAAACTGAGTGTATTTCAGTTCTTGTTCCAGTTCTGGCATTGAAGTCACCGGCTAAAATGACATGTTTATTGTTTGTCAGCATGTTCTGCATTTCAATCTCTAATAAACTAAATACATCTTTGTTACTATATTTGGAGTTTTCTGGAGGAATATACACATTACCAACGATAATATTTTTATCAGTATTAGTGATTGTTTTTGATATTTCAAACCAAAGCACAAATTTGATATCTGTTTTGTATATAAATATGTCTTTACAAAGTTCTTTTTTGTACGCTAGTGTTATTCCCCCAGAACATTTTTTGCCACACTTAAATCTATTTTTCATATGAAATTCGAAACCATCTAAGTGTAAAGTGTCTAAGTCATCTGTTTTGGTTTCCTGAAAACACAGAATGTCATAATTTGCAACAAAATTTTTGAATTCGGGGTAGTTCAACTTTTGTTTAATTCCACAACAGTTCAAAGACAAAATTTTCAACTTGTCTGTGGGCACATTACATGTAGAACTGTCATTAGCATGTTCCCCGGCGCGTCCCTATCTCGAATCTGGAGTGGATGTCATACGTTTTCTTTTGGCTCCCGCGCCAGTGATCTTCGGAATTTCCTTGACAATCGTGGAAGTATCCACTTTCTCAGCGGTGTCATTTTGGGTGCTTGGGTCGTATGATCGCCCGTTGACATACAATATGTCCTTCACTAATTTTGTGTGATTGCCTTCTTTTCGTAGTTCTTTCATGACTGGGTATAATGCTTTCCGGGCTTGTTCGATTTCGTTTGGGAACTGTCGGTTTATGTAATATGATTTTCCTTTCAATTTGTGTGCTGACTTTAAAACGTGGTCTAAATCTCGTTGGTATATGAATTTTGCAATTATGGGTCTCGGTTTGTCTTTGTACCGTTTTCCTAATCTATGTACGTTAGCTACCTCTAATGAATCTTGATATGCCGGTGAAAATCAAATTGTATTTCATAGATCTGCATTTGATATCTGTAATCTGTTCAGCCATACATCCATTCTGTTCAGATAATTCATGTACCTTTTTTCCACTTTCATGTCTGTACTGATGAAGGCTATCCTCAATTTTTTGCACTTGTTTTTTCATTTCACAAAATTGTTTACTGTTATCTGACACACCCTCCTTTATTCCATCGAATACATTACTTATTCCTTTAAGATTTGTTTCGAATTCATTTGTTGTCTTATTCATCTGATGTAGTTCCCCCTCTATACTTTTGACTTTGGCTGACAAGTTCATAACCTTTTCACACATGTCATCTACTTTTTGTAGTCTACTTTCAATCTCGGTTATCTTTTGTTCAATGTTTGAGTTGATTTGATTGAATCTGACACTCATACTGTATGGTGTCCGGATAAGGCCATTTGCGAAAGCGTGACTGCGCGTTAGTCACAACACGCCGTCACGCCAACAAGCAACGCGCCTTCGCGCTCTCACGACAACAAGCAACGCGCCTTCGCGCTCTCACGCTAACAAGCAACGCGCCTTCGCCTTCGCGCAGACAAGCAACGCGACTTCGCACTCTCACGACAACAAGCAACGCGCCTTCGCGCTCTCACGCTAACAAGCAACGCGCCTTCGCGCAGACAAGCAACGCGACTTCGCACTCTCACGACAACAAGCAACGCGCCTTCGCGCAGACAAGCAACGCTGCGCGAAGGCGTAATGCTTGTTGGCGTGAGAGCGCGAAGGCGCGTTGATTGTTGTCGTGAGAGCGCGAAGGCGCGTTGCTTGTTGGCGTGACGGCGTGTTGTGACTAACGCGCAGTCACGCTTTTGCAAATGGCCCTATCCGGACACCATACATACTGTCACTCATGGATTTGACAAGATTGTACAGTTTTTCTAGTGTAATTTCACCATGTTCACCATTTTGTTGTTCCTCAATCTCACCATACAATACTGACATACAATACTGACATACAATACTGACATACTTTCACCGATAAGGTTTACTGTATCCGACTCCGACGCCATAATGTTTACAATGTTTACAATGTTCAGTCATGCGTCAACATTCACCCTACATAATGTTTACAATGTTCAGTCATGCGTCAACATTCACCCTACATTAAGTTGCGCTATATATAGGACAGTTTAAGAGTGCTTTGTCTATATGATATACACAATACTTTCTAACTAGCTCAATTTTCGACGACACCGCCTATTTCATTTTATGCCATAATCACTTCAATTACCTTCTTTCACGTCTTTTATCTTGTTTTTGTTGGATTTTAGGTAGAAACTTGCAGTTTTTTCTCTCTCGAGTTAGAAACGTGTTATACTCATCTCACGCATGCGTCTGTCAAGTTGAGTTTAAAGTTAACGTTTAAATATAAGATTGCCGAATCTTATTTCTCGAGTTCACTGGGATATATCGAATCTACACATCAATGAAAGTGAATATTGTTGATAGATGAAACGTCGTTGATGTATCTAAATGTCGAATTGTACTTACTGTGCGGACTTGAGCCCTTCAACAGATCCTGAATTATATGTGGTCAGAATCTTCTAACACGATACACATCAGTTATGCTCTTTAGAGGCATCCAGGAATATACTCAGGATGGATGTATATACAAAAATTGCCATTAAGCCCACCCACCCTTATAGAATGGTACAGAGGTTTCAGCATTTCGCAAATTCTATGGTCGTTATAACGATCTAGTTCGTCGATACAACCTATCATTGGGTCAAATGCTGTCTGACGTGTTTCATACCAATTGTTAGGCCGTTCTTGGCACACTGATTTTGACTACGGATAATTCCGTTTACCTGATCAGGACATAGGGCTCACGGCGGGTGTGACCGGTCGACAGGGGATGCTTACTCCTCCTAGGCACCTGATCCCACCACTGGTGTGTCCAGAGGTTCGTGTTTGCTCAATAATGTATTTTGTAATGTTTATAGGAGTTATGAAATTGATCACTGTTCTTTATCTTCGCCTTTCATCAAATAAATCATTTTACTTACCGAAAGAAATTCCTGTAATTTACATAGGATATCCCCGCCATAAAATCGCTCGTCATTAATTTGCAATACGATCCGAGGAACCACGTAAAACACTCCACAAAACAAATCTGAAACGAGTGTAGAGCATATAATCTTTACTTCAATTTGCTTGGTGAAATGTAAGAAAAATTACGGTAGATAAAGAATTGAATCTAAATAATCATGACAGTGTTTGTGCACACGGTGACGGGGCGTTAATAGAGGAGCGTCTTTTAACATGCTGTCCAGGGAGGGTGTGGACAGGACGTCCTGTGTCCGAGTTTGAGAGCTCAAAATAAATCTAAATCAATATCTCTATCGACAGTGGACCCTAATAATTAGTATCCGAACACTTCGAACCATCACCATACGATTCAAGAGATTCGCCCATGCATTAGCTGAAGTAACCCAATAAAGGGTTACGATAAACCAATCAAATACACGCTGTCAGATTTCTGTCAGCAATGTTCTTAAGTTTAAGATGACTGTGCCCACGATCAGAGGCTGCACACCTGTCGAGATATTGCGTCTGCATTTCCTGCGATTTTTGTTTTATTCAGCCTGTTAAAAATTCCGATGGAGAGGAAACAATAAAAAATTCTTGGGTATAGATTTGGAATTGACCGACGAAAGAAAGAAAGAAAACAGTTTATTAGCAGCGCTTTAAACCTCGACATCTTTGAAAGGTACAGGTGTATACCAGAAATGTTTTAGGTCGGTATAAAAGATCCTTAGAACTAAAATACAACTATTCAAATCGTACCCATCACTATTCATATACGAATCGTAATTGACAAATTACCAAATATCGTACGTTTTGTTGTTTGTGTGAATCGAATAAATTAAGGCATTTTTGCGAAAGTTTTGAAAATTCTCATGCGAGTACATAGAGTTTATAGTGTGGAACAAACTTCGTGGGAGAGATTACTGTGACTTGTTTACGAATTAACTATGACGTCATTATGTATATGGCGCAATCTGATTGGTTGATAGTTCTAAATAATATTCCAAACGACGTGACCCTCTATTGGGTTATTTCAGATCCTTTTGTAACGATTTATGTGAGCCGACCAAAGGACCTGATTTTACTCAAATTGATATCAATGTTTTATATATTCGTGCAGTTTGATTTAGCTGGTTTTGGTATTTTTGTATTAGAAAATATTCTACATCTTTATCTTCAATTACTTATCAATAATACCTTGACCTATTTTAATTACTGTGTAATCATTATTTTAAGATAGTCTAATTCTATTTCATGTAGAGTGCTTCCTATTAGTATATAAATGTAGCATTTCAAAAACATGTGAATTAATGCTCCATTTCACGGAAGAGAGAGAGATAGGTTGAGTTTTGTGGGATAGATATCAATATTCTTTGCATCTCCAGAGAAAGTCGTCATATTTCCTTACCTTTATTAATACTAGTAATTAGCACATGACTGTCTGCCATTAAATATGGTATCAGAATACTTTTAATTAAGACAACATTAATATTACATTGAAAGGAAAATAACAGACAATGACGCTTTCGCAATCAATTCTGTAAAGACAATGTCACAATATCATCTGTCTTCTCCGAAGACCTGGCATGTTAAATATTTTATGTTCCCTCAGTTAATAAGTAGTCATTGCGTGCTACTTGATAAAGGCAGTGTAAACTGGACAGTGATGCGAATTGAAAAAAGGTTATTTAATTTGAAAATGACGAAGTTATCTAGGGGGAGGGTCAGAATGACACGGGGAAAATATACAAGAACATATGTATCACATAGGTATGGTTATGCAAACTGACCCCTACATCACATAATAAAATACTCAAATAGAGCTGCTTGCAATCAAATAAGGCAGGTATTACAAAAATTTCATGTTGAATTCTAACCAAGGTGAACGTGTAAATGCTACAACCTAAATCGTGGCACCAGTTTAAAGCCCTTCAAACAATGGTTTGTTTTGTTTCGTATACCTTCGGTAATTTTTCACTCGTGTTTAGACGACACCAGCTGTAGATAGAGTTCCAAAGCTTGACACTCAGGGTCGTAGCAGTGATGGTTCTTTAACGTATCAACCACTGTCGCGACACAGGACCTCCGTTTTTAAGGCCACATCCAAAAGGCCCATGATTCTCGCCTCTAAATGCCGAGTGTTAGGCAATCATAACCTATTTATACGTCTTAGGTCGGACCAGGCAAAGGCACAAGCAGGGTTCGAACTCACGACCTCCCGGTTACGAAGCGAAGGCTCTAACTATGAGCCACTGGTAAAGAAAGGTTCTGTTATGATTTCCACGGCCGTTACATGATCGTGGAAAAATGATCAAACTACTCTCAATGTGAAAGTAATCCCGACACTGTTACGCAATGCGCAAAATGAAAGGTGAAGATATGACTGATCCCACAAGGAATACAAAATAAAAAGTTGGGCAAACAAGGACCCCTGTATATACCAGAGGTGGGATCAGGTGGCTAGGAAGAGTAAGCATTCCCTGTCGACCGGTCACACCCGCCATGAGCCCTATGTCTTGATAAGTTAAACGGAGTAATCCGTAACCAAAATCAATGTGCCAAGAGGTATGAAACACGTCAGACAGTAATATCGTTTTAGCTCAGCTGAGCTGAAAGCTCAAGTGAGCTTTTCTGATCGCCTGTTGTCCGTCTTATCTGTATTTTCACAATTTCAACTTCTTCTCCAGAACAAATGGACCAATTTCAACCAAATTTGGCCACAAGCATCCTTGGGTATAGGGCTTTAAAGTTTGTTCAAATGAAGGGTTATGCCCCTTCAAATGGGAGATAATCGCTACAATAGAGTGGGATAATTTAACAAGAGGTCCACAGACCTTATCGATCACCTGAATACTAGTGAAAAAGTATCACTACTTCCATGGGCTATGAAATCTAGAAAAAAAATCCTATTCTGAATATATAAGCTAAATTCTAATGTTCAGCAACATTATAAAACAAGATGTGTTCTTAAAACTTCACTGCCCTCAAAAGTGCATACACTGATGAAAGGCTTTACATGATACATGTAGGTGTATTAACATTAAAACATCAAGAGATGTGACTAATTTGGGCTCATCATAAAGTCATAACCCTGGGTTGTGAAATTCACCATTTTTAGTACATCCTTTTCTACTATTTTTAAGTATGCATTGAGATTTTATACAGTATCAGCAAAGTTACACATAAATACTATATACTAAGTTTGGCCCCACCTTGGGGTCAAAACCCTTACTCTAGGGAAAATCAAATTTACAATTTTGGTAAAAACTACCTGCTCTATCCATTTAGTTTCAATTTAGTATCAAAAGCACTAAAGAAAATGTTATTTAAGTGTTTTACACATAAACACTATATAACAAGTTTGGCCCCGCCCTGGGGGTCAGAACCTCTACCCCGGGGATCATGAAATTTACAATTTTGATAGAGGCCTTCCTGTTCTACATCACTATGCATTTAGTTTTTCTTACATGTGTGTGGTTCTTAAGAATAAGATTTTTTGAAAATTGGTCAATTTTGGGCAGTTTTTGCCCAACCGCTAGGGCCCCAGGGGTACTGTAGTCCTGCAATTTACCATTTATGTCCCCCTTGTCCCAATGATGCCTCATACCAAATTTGAAAAGAATTGGACTGGTAGTTATTAAGAAGAAGTTAAAAATGTTCAATTGTTGACGGTCGACGACGGACGAAAACCAATTGCAATAGGTCACCTGAATTTACTCAGGAGACCTAAAAATGTGTATTGTTCACACATTTAATAACTGACCATTTTGACCCAACCCTGATACCAAAACTCCTACCCTTGGAATAATCCAATTTACAATTTAGGTAAAGGACTACCTGTTCTTTCTAAATATCTATTTACTTTCAATTTAGTATCAATAGCATTAAAGAAGATGTAATTTAAGTGCTTTACACATAAATACTATATAACAAGTTTGGCCCCGCCCTGGGGGTCAGAACCCCTACCCCGGGGATCATGAAATTTACAATTTTGGTAGAGGCCTTCCTGCTCTACATCACTATGCATTTAGTTTTTCTTACATGTGTGTGGTTCTTGAGAAGAAGATTTTTGAAAATTGGTCAATTTTGGGCAGTTTTTGCTCCAATCCTAAGGCCCCAGGGGTGCTGGAGTACTGAAATTTACAATGTATGTCTCCCTTGTCCCAATGATGCTTCATACCAAATGTGAAAAGAATCGGACTGGTAGTTATTAAGAAGAAGTTAAAAATGTTCAATTGTTAACGCACGGCCTTCCGCATGCGGGGCGAATGCTCTAACCTCTAGACCACCGCGGTGGTGGTTGTGTAATATGAGGACTATTCACATCATTAATGTAGTTTCTAACAGTTGATATGAAAGTTTATGCCTGATTCATGAAAAAATCGGCAAGTTCACCATACTTTGTAATCCAAGTAGATACACTTGTCAAGCCAAACACTTCAGGATTATGCCAAGCCGTATGAGAGTGACGGTAATTGAGAGCTGAAGAAATCATGGAAATATCCAGCCTAATGAGAAAAAATCCTTATCTTTCCATTCGTTGATGTGGAAACTGACTTCATCCATATAATGAGACGCATTAAAGATTAAAAGAAATGTTGTTTAGTTCATCTTCAGATAAAAATCCGAACAATGCATTATGTCTTGACTTAATGACGGAAGGTTTGAAAAATAAATTTTATTCAAAGAATTCAAAATCCTAATAAATATACTTTGAACTTAATCTCGATGCCATGCTTTTAACAGACTTTAATGTCACATAACATTGAACCTTTCTATATGGGCATATGTCATTTTAGATATTGTAAGGACAAGTCTTGACAGAGTAACGTGATGTATTTTATAGAAAAATTCCATTTCCTATTCTGATCTCGCCGCGGATGATTTCAGCATATTTAAATCCACAGTAAATGAGAGTGCTTACATTGCAGTGATTTTACAATTTATACCATTATATTTACATTCACCGAGTCTTTTCTCATATATTTCTACTGAAATTGACATTGCTTTCCTCTGCTATAATGAATGTATATTTGTTGCGAACTAGTTCGATCCGGTTTTTTAGTACCACCTGTCTGAGTAATCATTACCAAATATAGAGCGTCATCACGGTTAAGTGTGCATTGGCTGTTCAGTTTAACGTAACGAATAGGTCAACCATATATTTTAGCACTTAAATTTAATTTATATTTTATAACAATGCCTAAAAATATAAACAATAAAATGTCTTTCTTTCTTGTTTCACCGGGTGGTGAAGGTACATGTACATAATGTAGCAATCATTGCAGAAAAAATTACGCGGGTTATGAATTTTTACTGCAATTCTAGCTACCTTCATCACCCGATGAAACAACAAAGAAAGCATTTTATTATTTGTCTTTGCATTTGATATTTTCACAAAATGTAATGATAGTCATTTCCTCATGAATGCGTTGCAGTTGTGAATGATGTGTTCCTGAATCTTGATAAATATTGAACGTCTATTCCAACGGTTGGGGATTCCGATAGTTAAAGTAGAATGCAAGTATAAGAAATACATTTTATTTTTGGAAAATGCACGAGGGTATGAACTGCGACTCCTCATGCCGGGATACTTATCATGAAGCTCAAACGCGCCATTGGGAAGCCTCGCTGTTCATACCAATACCCTCGTGTGTTTTTTCAAAAATGAAAAATTTATCTTAAATGATTCCCAAAGAAAGAAGTTTTAATGGAAGTTCCATTGTATCGCTATTTCAGATTTAATCCCTATTCTGGACCCGGGGATCTCAGTTTTAAGCAACTTAAAAATCTACACTAAACTTAACTTCGCAAGAGGAAATCAAATTTACAAAATTGCACCTATTGATTAGTTGAAAGAATATTTCTAATAATACTGTACTTTCATCGTTTTGATTTTGCTGACTAACAAATTTCGTTGATATCGTGGAAAATGTATACACCTGTCAAATAGAGAAATTGTCATGCCTCATACCAAATATGATTTAACCCCATACTAACGTCTAATAATAGTGACATCACCCCATAACAAACTTTTACAGCGATGAAGGTACCTCATAAAAATGTTTAACATAGATGATGGTATCCCATGACAATGTTTAATAGAGATTCTACCACGGTTATTGCAAAAATTTAAGGAATGCCGCGGTTATTATTCTGCGATATACCTTCATACGTACATGTAATAACTGTTTGCGAAAATTGATACTCATCTCAATTGCTTTTCGTATTTTGCTAATGCAACGATAAAGTAGATGACTGATAATTATACCCCTCGCTTGCAACGAA